>NW_009724084.1:0-30480 GCF_000703405.1 Apaloderma vittatum | reverse complement strand
TCGAACCCCTGACATTCTGTGATTCTGTAATACAGAGACAAGTAATGCAAGAATACAGAGCAGGGGATGGGAGGGGGGGAAGTAAAAGGGGGTGGAGAAAGTTGAGGAATCATTTTGGGATTTCTGCTAGCTTTCTCAGCAGAAAATAAGGAAAGTGTAAGCAGTAAACCTGGGAAAAAAACTAGCATGCACAGTCATTAGAAATAAAGAGCAACTCTTGCCCAGCTGGACTTTAGCAGCACGTTTAAAGTGTGGGAGGTGGGAGTCACGTTACTTGAAACCAGACTATAATAGAGGAACATATCTCGAAAGAATCACATTCAGCAGATAAGCAAGGCTTAATTTATAACATCACTGTATCTACAAATGTAGTCATTATTAATCACCAAAATGAGATAATATAACAATTCAAAAATAACCACTACTGAGAAATGCAGTAAAAAATCTCATTAACTAGAACAAAAATTAAGAAATACAATAGCTGCACATTTATTTCTACTCACAAAACTTATATGAACATGTATTATGCATGATAATGCTTACCACTCGTCTTAAACGTGAAGAGACTTGTAGATAACGGTCCCCTGCAGAGAACAAAAGATGATGGTTTTTGCAGTAGTCAGTGAGGAGAAATAAAACAAATTATCTTCAATTTATTTTTACCTGTTTACCACTAAATCCTGTGCATATATGCCTAAATAAGCAATAAGCAACACCTCCTGTCACCAAGCTGCAGTGCTTTCAGTACAAGCACCTTTTCAACTGAAATCTTGTCCAGAGATACTGAGCTAAAGGCATTCACGCAAACATCTGCCCAGCAAAACAGAAGGCTTGATTAAAACGCTTCCTTTTTTAAATTAAGCTAATCATAATAACAAGAATCAATCTCCTCTGATCACTTTCATTCCTGGGGCTTCTCAGATTAATTGACAAGTTACACTCTTATCCCTGCAATGAAAAAGTTGCTGTTACGTTATTATTTTTCCACAGACCACCAGGAATTTATGGTCATGCCAAGCATTTTGGAAGATAAAAATCTCCTTGTGCAATTTGGAAAATCAACCTTTATAGTCTAGAGGTTAAAAATACCTGGCAAAACAATCACAATGCAGCAAAATAGCATTGTAAGAACCTTACAGAAAGGAACCTGTAGCTCTGCTAGCTGAAATTAATCCCACCATGAGGCACTGCCAAAATCTAAGGTGCTAAAGATAAGGAGGTCATAGGAAGTACACTTACACTTTTGAGGTGACATTGTTCGCCAGGGAGCCCTGGTAGTACGGAATGCCCTTGCTGATTACAACATTAATCTGACCACCCAGAGTATTTGACACAACGCCTGCATGAACACCAGCCATACAAAGTGATGATGACTTGAAGAAGAGAGGAAAAAAGCAAAATTTAGTACTACATTGTAAACAAATACTACACTGTATACCGTAAATGCTGCATTGTCCAGTTAGAATCTCTTCTAGCTAGAATCTCTTCTAGCTAGCTATTCTTCTTATTTAACTGTTATTTCTATTATTTAGAAACCGTTCATCTTTGCTTTATTATAGAATCTATAAATCCACAACAAGAAGGTCCTATACTTTACTGCATCCTTGCCCAGATGTATTTGGAATGTAATTCTTTTAATTAAATAAGCTCAAACAAACAGCGAGGTGAATCAGTCTGAAAAGCCAGACAGCCAGACTTTCAGCCTACAATAAATCTATTATGTTGGAAGTTGAATACATAAATGCATAGGAAACCTTTTAATAATAAGCACATTGCAAGTATGTTTATTAATTTTCTCACAATTAAGAAGTGATGCACTGCAGATTTTGTAGCTTTCAGCCAATCTATTGTATTTTCATTTTAACTCATAGTTAAACATGGTGTAACCATCCAACACTCTGATCCAGACAAACCCACAGCAATACGTGAATACAGTTTCTTCTGAAGATGATGTTCACCTGTGTTGTACAGGTCAATGCTGATCAGCTACACGAAAAGCTTTTGCAGGACATTCTGTCCTCTCATTCTCTTCCTGGACAACCCCTAGCCCGAATTCACCACCAAATGTCACAGTGACCCCTTCACCTCCCTGCCTGCAGGCTAGCTGTGCCATAGGGGGCAGGAGTGACCCACCACACCAAGCACTTTGGGCGCAGCAGTGAGCAGAGTGAGATGTCTCTGCCTCCTGGACCAAAACTAGCCCAGGAGATCTCCAGCTGGAAAGCAAACTCTTCCAGACTGAAGGGGCTTGTCCAAGAAACGTCCTAGTGCTCAGAGGCAGAGAAACGGTCCAGTTTCAAAAAAGGCTTAGCTGCTTAGCTTTGCACCCAACCATCACATGCACCAAGGCTTTTGGGGGCTTGCTGGCAATGCACAGTGTATCAGGCACAGAGAGAGCTCCTCAGAGGTGTCCTGCAGTGCACAGCACTGGGGTACACACGGACACGTTGCAATTCTGTAGCTCCTTGCTTGCATCCAGTGAGACAGGGATCAACCTGAATTTTAGCAAACTGAGCGGGCCCAAAACTGTTTGTGAAAGACCACCTGGGTATCTCTAAACATACCTTCCAGAAACCACATTTACTTTGTTATTATCAGTGTGAGCTTGCCCAAGTCAATAAACAACTGCAGATTTTTATTTACTGTTAACAGTTGCTCCCCCAAACCAAGTCAACTGCTAGCTGTGCTACTGAACACATCTGCTGCACTGCTCTGCCCATGAGTCCACTGGTGCTAGAGAGCCTTAACACAATCCTTTAAGAAGGAATCAGCAGGTCCTTCCCAGAGAAGGAAGGTTTCATGGATCATTTCCTTTCTGTCATTATTTTAAATGTGCTCCACATGGCGCAGCAGGCCAGGATGCCCTTATACCTCAAGCTCACTGGCAAAGAATATCAGCTCACCAAGACATTTCCTAACATAATTCTCCTCATTCGCACATAAGAACCCTAACCCTATTCCTCACACCCTCAAATATCCCAAAAGCTTTCTAAATAAGTGGAATTATGTCTCGCTCATGCACACAGCTCCCCTTTCCCTTCCTGCTCTCCCTTGAAAGGAAGCGCATGGGATTCTGCACTAGATGAGGCTCTCTCCTCCCAGAAGATGCCAGCAATGAGCCCTTCAAGTCCTCCAAGACTGTAGACATTAGGGTCACACACCAAAAAAAAAAATCAAGACTTAGGGTATTCTTTAAAGCAGTGAACAGCTGCTGATCATTTGAAAGAGATACATGAGAAATCTCTACCTGAAACTTTGTCTAAAGTGCGTTGTCTAAAGCACAATTTTATTTCTTTCCACAGAGCTTGACTTCTAGGAAATCCTCTGCCTTTTTATTCAGAGCAATAAAGTACACAGAGTCACAGGGCATTTAATTCCTGAAGTTTCCTTTTTTCCTCTGCATAAAACAGGTTTTCTAGATTTTGGCAAAATAAATACTCCCAACAAGCAGCACTCCTACAGATGCTGCAAATATGGTAAGCAGAGAACCAACTTCACCTTGTTACTAGCTACAAAAATTATCTTGCACCATTTAGTGAAGACTCACTGTGGAACTGAACACAGAACACAGTTACACTACGGTGATATTTTTACATGCAGGTAATTAAGCAAATAGCCTAGGATTTATACATATTTGTGAAAAGAAAGTCAGCCCTAACCCTTGACAGAGGCACAATTTAGCTTCATATTTAATACTAAAATCTTTGCTTACTAACATTTTAAAATCGTCTTTCTTCTGTGCTAGACTTAATGGCTTATTAAAAAGAGTATTTTAAGGTAAGCAAAGATACTTACTGGAATTTTTTACTAGGCTGCTAGCAAAATTATAATCACTTAAATAAAGCAAGCATCCTCCAGTCCTATGGCAGGCATGGTAATTCAGTTGCAAAAGCTTAGATCAGAAAAACAGTGTAAAGTTTTTTGGAGTGTTTCAAGTAAACAATACGTTATCTTAATTTTCAATTCCAGTTTATGGAACTATTAATGTTATAGTACTAACTCTATTTTGCAAATGGTTTTGTAGCTGCTGCACACTTATTAAAAAAACTAAGATAACCAGAGAGACCAAACAAATCTAAGATAACCATGGAAACTAAAAAAAATTAAGATAACCACAGAGACCCTCTATTTACAGAAGCATTACAGTACCAAAAACAAGAGGACACCATTGAAAGAACTGGTTCTCTCTTTATAAATCTAAATATTCCAACCTGAAAAAGCCAACAAAAACAAATCAGAAAGTAGAAAACAATAGTTTGATACACCTTTTTCAGCAGGCCTTACAAAAATATGAGTCTCTACTACACTATTTCACTTCTTAGAAATGGTAACAGCTGAAGCACCAGCCATTTAGCAGCTGTGCAAAAAAAAAAAAAAAAAAAACCAAACCAAAACGTGTCATGCTATTCACTTTAAGGACATACAAATTCCAGAACCCAGGCAGCAGAACTACTGTGAACAACTATAACTGACTTTAATTATACATTGTGCATTTTATTAAAATTCACATGAGCCCACCGCACTTTTACTTACGTCTCTGTATCCATGGGGAATAGTGCCTGAAATATCAGCAAAAGGAATCACACACCCAGCTGGACAATACTTACTGGAAGAGAACAAAGTATCAAGTCAAGATATGCATGCAACTACAGCTCTTAAAAATGTTATAAAATAGTTACTCTGTTTTTTATTTAAAATACACTGTTATCATTCACATATCACTATTTAAGGATATATTCTAATCCAAGAGGTATCACATAAGACATAAAACTACTAAGGAAGAGAAGTACACAACAGGAGAACGGACATTTGAAAATGTTTCAGTCTCAGCTGTACTTCCAGTCTCAATATAATAAATTAGTAAAGCCAGCATTTATAATATAAATACTGCATGGCTTCTGTAAATTGAAAGTCACGTAAGTACCAATATTAATGAACTTTATTTTATAAACTAGAGAGCTGTATATCTTTTTTTTATCTTTAAAAAATACATCTGAAAAGTAATGCTATTTTATGATAGCTCGTTGCAATGCTTGGATCATAAAAAAATTGGCCAAATTCAGCTGATAGCATTAGCTCATGAGAAGAGGCAAGACGCACCTCTGACACAAGCTCGCGTTTACGTTCTAGTGCCACTTCATACCTATTACATCTTCAAGACCTAACCATGAACTGGAGTAAACTATTAACAGTTTCACTGCAGTTCAAGAACAGTTGAAGCAAAGTTGTAGCTACCACAAAAATAGTGGGACCAAGACTTCAGCACATGTGAAGCAGGGCCAGAACCTACAGTTAGAGCCCTGTTTTGGAACTTGGGAAAACGCTAGAGAAATGCAAAGGTTGCACTTCGAAACATTTCATGATGCCAGGGCTGAAGTAACGCTCCACAAGGTAAGTTTATGAACTTCACAACAGTCTGCTGCTTCGAACGTTGTCCTTAGTTTAGATGGAATTGGAGGGAAAAAAAACAGGGAAATTACATACGTGTCCCCCATCAGAAGGTACAGCATTTTTTTGTCTTCACAGAACCTCATTAATTCACACTAAACTGTGAAATGGGTTTGTAATTTTTAACATATTTCATAGTTTTGTGTTCCTTAGGTAACTGCAATATGAAATTCAGTATTTAAAGCACATACCTGCTCTAATATGTGTTTATAAAAGCAGTATTCTATGGGAATGAGATATTAGCTCCTATGCATTAGTGCAAATTAACGAGGTTCTACTGTATACTGCATGTAAGTTACAAAAATGGGAAAGAGAGAGAGAGGGGAAGGAAAAGTACAACTGTCAAAATTATTCAGCTCTAACCCTAATCAGTTTGTTTCTTAAATTGTCTGGACAGCTGATTTTCAAGCTGCATCAAGTACACATAAGGAAGGGAAGTAGAAATACTAAAATAACTTCATTACAAGTCTGGGGGAAAACACGTAAAAATCAGTCTTACTTGAATTCTGGTTCGGAAAAATGACTTGCATTGTCTAAACAGGTAATTAGGTCTGGAAAGAAAAAATGTTCGGTCAAGAGGATGATAAAGACAACAAGCCTGAGTATGCTTTTTAATATATATACATTTGAGCCTCTATGGCTTAAACAAAAGTCTAAGAATGAAAAAACCCCACGTTCCTACTAAAATTTCTTGCAACAGATTTCGTATTACAGTAGAACCTTGATAATTTGTCTGAGTAAATGGGAAACTCATTGAGAATGTGACATAGATAAGAAGGGAAACACTACAAAAAATAATTTTCTGTGCAGCTTCATTTTAATGTATAGCTATACTTCAAAGAACCTAAGATAATTCAGAGACACAAACATGGGCTCTTTTCACACAACTAAATTAATAAGCTGGATAAACAGGCTTGTATTTTCTGCATTTAACAGTCCTACAGTACTGAAACCAGGCAGCACAGGGAACAAACATTACAGAGTGCCATGCTACGGCATCCATGACTGGTAGCTCAAATTTCATGTTCCTGTCTGCTGTGTATCAGCACATATAGAGAGAAAAGCAACAGAAAACCCACAAAATAAATATTAAAATTTGAAACTCTTTTTCGAATTACATCTGGAAAGGGTTTTGTCATGCCTTTTGCCTTGTGAAACAGTTGCTGGCAATCCTTCATTCCCTTCCGGACCATGTATGTCACTCATCTTTAGAACGAGTGGAAGGAGATGCAAAACAAACTCAGCGACCTTTTTTAGAGGCTGGGATAACCAAACTGGGGGGGGTGGGGGGATGGATATGGAAGAAATAATGGCAAAAAGACTAAGGAGCAGTCAGCAGATTACATAATTAAAGAGCTGAGGGACTATGGGATACCATTACAGAAATACAATTTTCAGCAAGGTTGGTCTGTATAAAATACATATAGTTCAGTAAGAAGGCTTGGTAGTTATCTACCACCTTGAATACTTACCTGAAAACCTGAAAAAAAAAAATGCATTTCATCCTCTATCTGAAGCAGCTCTTTCATTCATAACAGATACCTGTGATTCTTCCTCTGCTCTCCAAGTTAAGCTTTGATACCATTTCTTTAAATCTACAGTAACTTATGATAACTGACAGTTCAATTTCTTATGCAGAAGTATCAGAAAGAATGTATTAAAAGTCTTCAATTTTAGAAGTTAATTTGTGGGAATAAACAAATTAGTCCTGTGGTTTTACTAGACAGCTCAGAAAAATTCTCAAATATAATTTTTAAAATTACCAAATAACTATACATACCTGATTTGTCAGTGGTTGAATAAGCTGCAAGAAATCCACGTCCAGAAGTGTGTGTTCCACTCATGAACTGTACCGTGACTTCATTACTTTTTGAAGTAATTAAACCATCCATCTGAAAGCCAAAGCCACAGTATTTTCCTATGGAGAAAAGGAGAACAGGCATGGACCAAAAGCAACATACACAATAAGCATATTTTTTTCATTTGCAGTGTAAGCTCAAAATACTTCTGGTGTATATTCAAAACCAAATACATGTGCATGACACTAAATAATGCAGTTGGTGTTCATTTAAAGCAAATGGCAGAATATGGGTCCCACATTTATTTTGTCACTGTCAACAGGTGAGTCTCTCATACCCAGAACACTTGCAAATAAATGTGACCTTATCCCAGTCACCTCTAGCAATGCATAACCCTCCAGTCAGTTCTTCAACGACCATGAGAAATCTGTCAAGGAAAAGGATTAAGTTAGGGCAATGAGAATCATCTACAGAAGCAAGTAAGAAAAAAAGTCCTTCTCTTCCCTCAGATGTTGGGTCACTTACTCCTTGTCAAGTGTTCCCTAGTTTCTGTCAATTAGTTTTCTTAAGTTTGGAGAACAGCAGGCATGATTCACTGCACTTCAGCATTAACATGCGAGACTGTGTGAGTATCACTAAGATAGGTTCATTTTAGGTTTTATAGCAAAACAGAAGAGAGGTTTTGCAGTTGGATGCTTTTCTTGCCATCCAAAATGACCAAAAAAAAATAATTTTAAAGGTGGAGTCTGCAGATATTGACAATATTTGCCCCACAAAGTTCTAGAACTATTGCCAAATGACATGACCTGGGTGAATGGCTGTTAAAAAAACCCAAGCCAACACAGAATTCCCAAGCTCTACTAACTACAAGCTTTAATAAAATACTGCTTGGTTCATTAACCTATTAAGAAAAAATAAATATCTTCTGTTCCACAGGCTCCATTGATCACTCAATACTGTAAATCATCTATAAACCTATTTAAGAATCTGCAGTAGGCAATCAAATGGATAACCACCAGCTGCAACTGACATTATATATGTTTCAGTTTACCATTCATTTATTTGCTTTCTTGATAGTATGATGTCATCATATGATAAAATAGCAAAAAAAGAATTGAGACTCCTATGTTTTACATTCTTCTTCCCATAATTTCTGCCACATTTGGGTAGAACTCTCTTTTTCAGGGATTGGAAAATAGTACATAACGGGCATTTCCATTAACACGTCATAACTGGAATCACTAGCCTGAATTCAGATGTTTAAAACAGTGGTTATGCAGACTGGAATTGGAACATCATTTTTTTTTTTAAATCTTACGAAGAACAATTGAAGGAGCTGGGGCTATTTAGTTTGAGGAATAGGCAGCTGAGGAGAGACCTCATCACTCTCTGCGAATACCTGAAAGGACATTGTAGAGAGGTTGGTGCTGGTCTCTTCTCAAGGGTAATTAGTGATAGAACAAGAGGGAATGGCTTCAAGCTGTAACAGGGGAGGGTTAGACTGGACATATATAACCTTACCTCAATTCATTACTTAAACTGGTTATCAGCAAGAGTTACAAAGTAAATTCCCTTTTACCAATGTTCCACATTGACCCTGTGTTTTGCTCTAAGTTGTTTCAATGATTAATTGCACTCATTATGATGATTTTTCCAATTACCACTTTTCCTTTTTTTTAAGTTTGGTTTTCAGCCACTGGATCTTGTTACACAATTGACCTGCATGAGACTCCTGTCAGGTTAGGTCAGACTGTCCTCAAGACACCATTTATCCTCTTCTTTGGGCAAACACAGAGGGCAAGACATTTAAATCTAACTTGGATAAACTATGCAGCACTGCTTGCACCATGCAGATCCAGCCTTCAACAAACTGCAGACTAATGCACTTTATCTTTCATGACAAGATATACTTTTGTAACTATAAATTATTTTTCTAAC
This sequence comes from Apaloderma vittatum, assembly GCF_000703405.1. Taxonomy (NCBI): domain Eukaryota; kingdom Metazoa; phylum Chordata; class Aves; order Trogoniformes; family Trogonidae; genus Apaloderma; species Apaloderma vittatum. The sequence continues at coordinate 21,295 of NW_009724084.1, read as the reverse complement.
TCCTCCCTGGCCTCTCATCAGATTTTTAGCAATCTTTTTGAAAAGCAGGCACTAGAAATGGACAAAACACGACTGCTGTGACACTTCTGTCAATGGTAGGTACAGAAAACAGAATATTACTATTTTGTCTGTACTGAGGCACTGAAGGACCCCAAGTGGTTTCATGCATCAACACTGCAGCAGGAGAGGGAATTCCCACTCTAGCTTAGACTCCCTGTTCCTACAGATCTGGGCTTATATTATACATATTTATTAAGTACATCTGGTTGTAGATGCACAGTGACTGGACTGTGATGAAATCTAATAAAAACCACCTCTAGATCTTACTTAGAGACAAACTTAACACTAAGGATCTGAATCTCTTTTGATTTACAGAAAAATATTCAAAAGTCTTGTAATGAGAAATAGACCTTAAAAGCTTCATTAGAAAACCTCTCTTTATCAATGAACTAACCTACATGCTTTTTCAGTATAATCAGAAGACTTTTAACTTATTTTGGGTTAAAGCAGGTATCACTGAATTTCAGATTTTATGTAATACAAGTATTTTAGTGTTAGACCATACCTGCAGTCCTGAATAGAAAAACTTAGGATAATTTCAGGTTTCTTCCAAACAAATTCAGGTCACTGTTAACCTCTCCAGTGCTTGCAGCTTCAAACCTGAACCTTCAAGAATCTGCATTATCTGCATATGCCACTGTTAATATCACTGTTTGTTCTGTGATTTAATTTATTAAGAGCAGAGTAACACACACACATTTGATCAACAGACTGTGCTACTACACCAGCTGGGAACAGCTGAAAGAGAAACAAATTAAGTAGAAAATTTACTCAAACCCATTAAGTCACTTGTAAAAGTGAGTAATAGACTTATCAGAACTGGACATTCCTTGCCATTTAAGGACTTCAGCATTTCCTATTTTAGACCAAGTCTGGCTCAACGGCTGCAAGCATATACTTATTTTCACAGACACTTACCTAGGTAACAGTTGGAAAAGAAGGTTAAAGATAGCATTCCAAAGCTAGTCTGTTTATAAAACCCCCTCAATTTAGTGGGATCAGCACTTGAGTTGCACAAAAACAATCCTGGTGAAGTAAATCTCTCTCTCACCATATTAAAGCTTTAAGAAAGAAAATAAAATCAATCTGCATAATAACAACTTATTTTCGTGAAGGAAGAATGACCATTCTGAGTTTTATGTGGTTACAAGGGTCTCAAAATCCTAAATATAGCTTGGTGTAGACGGTAACATCACACTGCTATTTGAAAAAATAAAAAACCAACACCCCACTGCCTTATAGTAACGATATTCAATTTGTCCTCTTAAAGAGGATGAAAATTAAGCTATGGACATTATGAGAAGATGGGGCATGTATGAAATACACAACTTTTTAAGCCTGTGATCCTTTAACACCACCAAGATGAAGAGCTAAAATCAGAGTAATTTCCTATAAAAAGAAGGCATTTCAGGACAGATACATATTACTTTTCTTTTCTTTTTTCCTTCTTAAATGAAGACCCTCATAGTTTTGTAAATCCCCCTCCACCCCTTACAAGAACTTTGCAAGTTATGGTGAAATGTCTGAGAACAAAACCCAAACATTATGGTGGAGTTTCCTTTGGGAGTCTGAAGATTCAAAGATCATTATAGGACCGTGCTGCATTTACCATCTAGTTGTATGCACAAATGAAATGTAGAATGTTCTGCTATCATTATATACTATATAATTATATTAAGAATACTCTGGCATTCCAATCAGAAGAGTTCATCTGCTGAGCAACAATGGCAAGCACACTTGAAATAAGGCTAAAATGAGCACATCACCAGAGAATCAGAAAAAACAGACTATTGTCTTCTCTACCACATTTGGTTTTATAGAGTTACATCTGTACCTGTACTGAAGATGTGTATAGCATGCAGGAGAATCTATCAGTATGAAATTTACTAAAATTAGTCTCTGATGGCTGTTTTTCTACTGTGGTGAGGTACGCACAGCACTCCGTCAAGTTTTGCAGGGTTTGCTCCACAGGAAGCTCAGGAAAAACACAACTCTGATTACAGTATTACTAAAATTCCTTTCTTTACCTTTTTTGAGATTCCTTTTAATAATAAAACACTTCCTCCCTTTCACTACTTCCGAGAAGACTCAGAAGCCACATTGTACAAAGCAGTATATTCAGGCAACGGCTTACCCTGCCCAACATCCAACTGAATTGCAACAGGTTTCTAGGGCTATAGAGAAGAACTTAACTAATACCATACACACAGTAGGTTTCTAGGCTCAGAGCAGGTAAACAAGGAGCAATTTCAAAAGTAATAAAAGTACCAATAGTATATCCAAGTTCTATACAAGACAATAGTTTTCAATTACCAGTAATAAATTCTCTTACCTATCTCTGTCCTGGTGGGGCCAATCCCATTGTGAACTCTTAAGTAACTTGAATGACAAGAATCTGAGTCATCAATATCAAAATCACCAAATTTGAGCTGAATTCGCTGCCCAGGCTTTACACGAATTTCCCATTCACAAACTGTGCTATTGGGAGAGGTCTGTGGGTAGTTTATTGAGGCAAGTGTTCCACTTTCAGGACCCAGAACAGTGTGTCCACATCCATCACCTACAGAAGAACAAAACCAGATCAGCTATGTGCATTCATCTTCAAAGTTTCACTGGCGATTTAATCATCCTACTTTTCAGCAGTGCTATAAGATTTATTGGGTTTTTTACCTCTATTCATCATGTTGGAAGAAAACGCTAAGGTAAGCCGCATGTAGAAGAAACAGCAATTGCAAGAAAGTACCACTCAACTAACGCTGCCTGATGTTTAGCTTCTTATCATTAGGGGACCAGAGAGCTGCTACAACTTCCTCGACAATATAAAATCTCATCCATAATGACCTAAGAACTTGCACAGACACTACGGAAAGTGTCCTTGTTATTTCACGTTCCCTCATCACTTGTGTAGAGAAGAAAATTGGTTTTGAAAAGGAGGGAGAAACCCACCAATGAAACAAGAACACATTAATTTTATTGTTGTTACCGTACTCACAACACAATGAAAAAAAAAGAGCAGAAAAATGATGGGCAGCAAATATTCTACTGAAAATAACTGCCATGTCAGACCATCATCAAACTGCTAACGCATTGTATTCTACTCTACCACAATTTTAATATTGCAATTAATTTTTACACCTCTTTAGAGAACATGCTCAATTTTTCTGGATTTGTACAAGTTAAATCATAACTCCAACTTGGAGTCTCCATCTAACATTTGAGTATTAATTTTAAACAGCAGTAACAAGTGGAAAAAAACAGAAAAAAATGTGTATTCTCAAAATCAAATGATAAATAACAAACTGATAAATCTATTTACTCCATAGCTAGAGATGATTTTCCCCCAGTATGCAGTACAAGGAGTGTAAGAATTTGTTTGCTGTTTTGGAAATAAGAATATTCTTTATGTAACATCCATCATCTTTATAAAGATCTTTAAAAATTACTGTATCCAGAGGAAACAATTCCTGAGCACAAGGACAGATCCAGCAAAATCAACACCTGCAATAACATATGTCCCACAAAATGAGATTCATAACATCTCTGATCTGTTTTTGTTACCACTAAAGGATAAAAAGCCTATTTATCGAATTCAGTTCCATGAAATGAGTAGGCCAGGAATACCACTATCATTTTCAGGATTTGACAGAAGAGGGTCCATTGACCTTTTGAAAGAGATCTGTACATGTTATTCTAAACACAATCAGGACCTTGAACAAAGTAATGTAAGTAAAAACAGCAAATACAAAAATGAGATTAGATATGCTGCTAAAAAAATGTCTTCAACAGCACTCCAAATACATTTATTATCTGCAGGCCTATTCTACCCTTCAAAAATCATGCTTGTGTAAGCTCCTACCAAGTGATTACGACAGACTAACATCATGTCACTACTTCACACTCTAGAAATTCACAACGATCAACATCATTTGTATTGGCAGATGTTTGTTTTGACAGCTGAAGTGTCAGTCAGAAGGCATTTCACCTTACACACTATTATGTGTAGTTCTTCTACTAAATGTGAAAACGTAAGCTAAGCTTTAGGGACAAAGACTGTACACGTTTGAGAATTTTAACTAAATTTCAGGATTCTTAAATGTATTTCATGCAAGACTGAATGGAAAAGGAAGTCCAATGTACCCAAGTGACAAGGGAAAAATAAACTGGTACTTAACTAGGGCCAACTAACGTGCATGCAAAAGCACCTAATTTCTATTAAAAAACTTATTCTCTTTATAATCTGAGCACACTGTAAGACAGCTGCAGGTTCTAAAAGCTAAAGCACTGCTGGTACACACACAATTACAAACAGGTGCAAACTTTTTTTCTTGAATTAAAATGATGCATCTTTGGAAAAGGTAACTGGAATATGTGCTGCAGTGAAATCAAAATTTCTATTTGTAAAGCTGTTGTTTAGTCATGTTTTTCTTCATCCAATTTTAGCAATTGGTTTTAAAACACTTTGTTTCATCCCACAACAAATACTATTTCCATTTGGGTAACAGCTGATGAATTACTTTCCTAAATTACTGTTGATCTAATGTTGTTCTAATGTCCAGTGTTACAAAGAGGTAACTTAAACCATGGTTTGTGTATTATTTTAATCCTAGCTTCTTTCCAAAGGCATGTTATGAGCCTAAGAGTTAGTGAACGACTTACCATTCAAAATCTGTAAAGCCTTTGTTTATTAGTAAAGATTTAAATGTCAGATTCCTTATTAGTCACAATATGCTGAATAGTCAAAAAAATACTGATTTCTTTGCTAGTAAACTGGCTTTTCACAAGCAAGTACTCATACATATTATGAATACATAGAACTTAATATATTAACAACAACAAAACCAACAACCGTATACTAGATCTTTATTCATGGTGGTATTTGAGGCTAGAATTGCAAAACTCTTTATACTGCAGACATATAAAATTAATTTTCAACATAAGCAGCAGCCAGTTTTAGGTTATGTCCTAAATAAAAAGAATGAGCCAGTTAACCAGTTCTGTGCTTTTCTAATCCTGTAGCAGGGGTAAGCAACTGTTCATTCATTTACATATTGAAAATATACACTAATACAGTGGCCTTTTGAATATGAAAGCACAGTAGCCTTCACCTGTACAGGCAAATACATTGTTCTGAGTGTATTTTAAGGAAAATAAAAACGCTGGCACGATCTAGAACACTTGGTAGTTAATTATTTCTCATTTCAGTAACCACACAAATGTTGTTTCTTACAAACAGGAATCTTTGATTCTTCCCCACAGTTTTGCATCTTAAGCCTATTCAGGAAGAGTTTGGGTCTCTTATTTGACCCAAACTATAGTTAAACTGTAAATTCCTCCAGTTAAAAGTAGGAAAGATCATGTCCAACATTCATTTAAATCATCCTCTTCACTAGTTTTGTGTTCAGCTGTTTCAAGCATGAAACAATACCGGCACTGCGTTTCTGTGATGAACAGGGCACACCTTACTGGTGATTAAAGCTGAGGAATTCCAAAAACACTTACACATTTAGGCGATAAAATGCAAATAAAATACTCTAAGTTTTAAAAAGACATCAAGACTTTTCTTTTTAAGACAATTCACTAAGAAATGTCAAATTTTCCCTTGTAGCTTGGAATAACTGATCCTCTTCCCAGTAGCTCGATAGAAAAACTTTCTAGTCTGTCTCAAAGAACTTAATGGAAACGCAAATCTCAAACTTCTCTTTTGTTGTAGGCTTTCTTGAAAACAAGTGAGGAAAAATACTCCTCTGATCTATCCATATTAAAGAACCTGCTGTCAAATCATAAAAGAAAGCAACTGAAATCGGGAAAAAAAAAAAAAGCTGTGCTGAACAGCATCATCTTATTATGATTTTTTTTTCTAAAAGGACATCAATCTGACTGGGCATTTTAGATCTCATTTCATTGTGTGTTTCACTCAGGTTAGTGATACCAGAAGTGCCAGGCACTTCATGCCTGAAGAATGTAAAGATTACCACTGCGTTTCCAGCACACAATACACAGTCTGACAAGGGCAGAGGCAGCATTCAGGAGCTATTTGGAAATTTCTTTAAAAATCATACTTTCAGTGAAACTTAAAGAACAATAAAACCACATTTTATTTTACTGGTACTACAAAAGGGCTGTTCTTGAGCCTCTCTATGTAAGCAGTGCTTCATAATTTCTGCCAAAGTTGTATAAATACCACCAATCACATATATACATCCTGTATCAGGGGAGCAATCTGCAATACTCAGCAATTTATGCAAGTGAAAGTACAATTCTTTGCACTACAGCCACACATACAGGAGCATTAGCGACCTCATTCATTTGGAAGTCATTAACTAAGTGCCACAGAATCTTTTGCCTGAGTTTGCGTGCCTGAGAGCGGAATATCTGAGAACACATAGAAGAGACAGATGTCAATTCCTAAATCAATTATTCCTGAATGGGCTGACAATTTCTGTTGTCAGTACACAGCTGAACAAGTCTGCTTTCTTTCGGCCCTCTCTGTCACACAACAGACCTACTGCACTTGCAGAATAGACCAAGCTCTTGCCCATACACAACACCCGACATTTGCTGGAAGCTCTGCAGAGGCGCATTGAATTTCACCTGTCCCAAGGACCATGTTCACAGCAAACATGAACACGCTCAGCTCTTCACCAAAGCGTGTGTTAGAAACATGGGCGCCTCTTAAGAAGCTGGTAGAGGAAAGCAGACTGCTGTCGTCAGGAGAACCATTCATCTTTTCCGCAGGCGCCTTCCAATTCAGTCCGGATGAATTACCCTGACGGATTACATATGACCCCTGGGCTATGGCACGTTAATGTCTGATGCAATCACGCAGATGATCTGAAATGATTTCTTATACCCAAGTTCTTTATATCAACAAAATAGAGAACTTGAACCAATACAAACAAACAAAAATGCATTGGTTAAGAAGAAAATGGGAAATTTAATGAAATGAGAGGGTACTGCTCATGCACAAAAAAAAGATTAATTATTATTTATAGTTGCTGTAGTCAACTAATCAGAACTTTTTCCCCATGAGATTGGCTGCTCTTAGTGATTGTTAAGCTTGTTCTCACTACCAAAACATGTTAAAAATTAATCTTTAAGACTGGAGAATGCTTTCCCATTTCCTTACTTGGAGAGAATGATAAAATAAAGACATCAGACAGTTTAAGATTACAGTCTATACGGCATAACTGATGCATATGAAAACATTGATCTCAATTTAACACGTGGCATTGCCTTTTGAATAGACTTAACCAGTGGGTTTCCTGAGAAAATTTTACACATATAAACTATGATTTTCTGTAAGCTTGTGACTACATATAGGATGTAATTAAAGCTTTCTTAACCCAGCACAGATAGAACCAAATCTATTAGAGTTATCTAAGTCAAAAAGATATTTTAAAGTAATCATTTTAACTCTAAATACACAACTTTTTCTGATTCAACGCACTACTATAATTTCTCCTCTTCTGTTTAGCTCCTATGCTTCGTATTTCCCTGGATTTTTATCAGTATGCCACTAAAAGACAGAGTGCATCTGCTTTCTTGCTTTTTCCTGATTTTTTTTTTTTAATCAGTGTGCCATTAGAAGACATCACATCTGCTTCTTGCCTTTCTCAGTGTGGTCAAGAAAGTTTACACAGCCAACAAAACCGTTCCATGAATAAGAATCACTGAGGAATTAAGACCACAGAGACATTCAATTCTAAACTGTTTTTTCAGGTAATTTTCAAATGCCGTTATTTGCATCCTCCAAACTCACTGCTGTTTCCACCAAAATCCTCAGAAATATGTTCTTCAGGAAGGAATCTGCTCCTCTGTCAGAATTAATTTTCTTAACAAGCCAGCAAGCACACAGTCCGCCTTCATCTTTATGCCATTTGTTTGCCTCACTAACACACCGGCTGGAGCATTTCATCTCATTACAGATGTTTCACAACATAAAATACCCCACACTTCCACAAGTGAGGCCATAGCTCAATAAACACTTGAAGGCACTTTAAATTAGTGGAGCCACAGACAAAAGCAAGCCTTGTCTGCCTCTCGCTTCTGGCCACTTGCTCTCACACCCTCCTTGGTACTGGAGGTAAACTCTTCCGCAGCCACATGGTAAAACCAGACCAGGGACCTGAGATAAAAATAGCTGTTAGTTTTAACCTAGAGCAATCCCCTCATTTATTTCAGCATGCACATGCAGCAGGGCCTTCCCTGACAGAGGGATAGGACAGTGTGAGGGTAGGGAAACACCGGTAACCACTTTTTTATCAGCACTGCCAGCCTCTCTTTGCATTTTAAACAACCTTGAATCACAAACAGAAATGTAGAAACCATGCCTCCTCTGGGAAGATCAGCCACACAAGAGTGGCACACTGGCTTCAGGAACTGAGCTGGCTGAAGATGAACCAGTGCCCTTACCCATTCCCAGAGCACAGCGTTAGGTTTCAGCCAACTCGCCTCTCTGAGGCAGCGCACTGTGCAACTGCCAGAGGTAGGCACGGAAAGGAGGGCAGGTGGGATTTACGCTTGTCTCAGCTTGGAGTGATTTATTTGCTGTGGGGCACTCCTAGAAGGGTAAGGAAATTACGGGCTGAGGTTTAACAAAGGTAAAGTACAATAAGCATTTTGCTTTTCCAAACGCTGGCAGCTCGGTAGCAGTGGGGGCAGGAGACAGAGGCCAATTCTCCTTTTTATAGCAAATGTACAAAATTTAAGATGCCATTACAACAAAATTTTACTGTTTTCATTTCCAACGCTAGCCACACGCTGGGGTAGTGATAATTAGGACTTTACTATTTTCATCTGTACACACAACTTTTCAACCACATCTCTGGAAACACAGTCTTAGCTTTCAGCCACTGAATTTTACACAGAAGAGTAACACTTAGCCTTGCTAAATTTAACATCCAGAATATAGTAATATTTTAAAACAAATTATCTTGAATTATTAAATCATCAGAGCAGGTAAGACGTTTGCTTCATCCTATCATGTACTAACCAAACTGACTACTCCAAAAGAAGAGAAAAGAAAGATCAGCTATGTAAGACCGTGCTGCAGAGCTCTTGCTTACGGATGTCAGGGAAATGAGGTGGGTAAGTCCCTAGGGACTGCTATGACTTGCTTAAATAGTATGCAGGCAAAAGCAGCCCACAAAGACAGGCTAGCCATGGTGAAAAGTGATTTATGTGAGGACTCTGTAAGAGGGCTCTGCATTCAATGATACATAACGCAGAAGCCCTCCTGATCTGCTGCCCAGGCTGAATCATAGTGACAGCTCACGTTGTACGTTGCCTTTTGTCTGGCACATGCAGCTCGCCTGCTTCCCAAGACGTATCATTTACTTAGCTATCTGCACCACCACTTTTCCAAAAATAAACAAAGTTGTGCTTCAGTGCTCTAAGTGCTACACAGCAGAAACACAGCTGATGAAGGAAATGAAAAATAACACACAGATGGTCACGCAAAATTCTTACGAGAATAAGGAGCAGCCATGGTCAGAATAGGCTTCAAATCTATGGTCTTCAAACTCATCGCCACACCAGAACCAAACAGAATGTCACAGAATCATAGAATGGCCTAGGCTGGAAGGGACCTTAGAGATCATATCAACAAAGGAGTCAAAAATTCTTCAATCATGACAGTAATTCACCTGCCAAATTAACACTACAGTCATCTTTTCCTTTCTTCCACTACCCGCTCATAAATGAGACTGCACAGCTACGCTGCAGATCAACGGTGGCATACACTGATATAAATACTAGCCACTGCAGTACCATCTTGTCTTTTATAAACAGCTGGGATTTCCACCCTGTGTGCTGCCAACGCTTGTCATACCCTCGTGGAGCCAGACAGCAGTTTTATACCTGGTTTACCACCCTCTCTGCTGCTTACCAAGTAAGGGTATGGGTCGGCAGGGATGTAGCGATCAGTGGCACCTGCAAAATGGACAAGACACAAGATAGGGACAGGGAGGGGAGGGTGAGAGAGTAGCAACCAGTGGTAAAAGTCATGTTTGGCTACCATGGAATCAATAGAAGCTGGCAGGAAGGAAGCTGATGGTTCGGGTACGTGAACAAAAAACAGTGGGGCATCTTTCAGGAAGAAAATCACAGAAAACAGCTGGAATTATTTGCACCGTGTAGCTACACCAAGAACGATGGCTTTAAATATCAGTTTTCAACCCTTTTTGAAGTTTGTCATTCAACTGACAAAAGAGTAACAGTCCACACCTCTACACTAGTATTTCCTTCCATCAGTGTATGTGACACACTGCATCATTTTAATTTCTAACACTCTTTTGCAAGTCTAATTTCAAAATGATGATGGGGCGGTTCACAGTTTTACCACTGTGAACAACACGGCTTCCTTCTAGTGTCATGAAATACAATACACAATCTAAAAGGTAATTAATGCCTAATTTTGCCTTGTAGAGGCAAAATCAAAATACTTTCCCTTAGAAGTAAAACTGATTTTGCCTTAGAGGCAAAATACTTTCCTTTAAAAGGAAGATATTATCACGCTTGCGACCCTTTATGAATACAACCAATAAAACCAACATTATGTACTACTGAATAATGAGATTACCAACTAGGAAGATGACAGTAAATTTACACACTTCAGTCACTGATTTTTAAGTGCTAAAATTATCACAAAAGTATAACAAGAGCATTTAGGAAGTCAGTAGCATGTGAAGCTCCAGTAAAAACTATCTGTGAAATTTAAACTTGCCCATTGGCTTTGCTCTAACTTCTTCATAGCAAGAAGAAAAGGATGGCATGTGTTATAGAACTGGAGACCTTGAAAACAACTCTTTAAAAATTAAGAAATAAAGTTATGAAAATTCTTTATTTGACATTTTTAAATATACTTGAGATAAAGATAAAAACTGACAACTTAAGTGTCAAAAGCATTAAATTCAACACATCATTCTTTCTGTCCTTGTGACAATGAGGCATATTTTGACACCTGTATACAACAGCATGAAACCAGAACTTAACAGAAAACATGTTTGAGGGCTTCCTGGTTCCACAAAACTCAGAGATTTATAAAAGAAAAACTAAGAACCAGTTGCTTCTTTGCACGACACTGAACAAGGCAAGGTGTTTTTCCCCATCTCTTAAACCATTTCGGAGCAAAGTAAAAATGACCAGATCCAGCTTTAACTGGCTACAGTCCTGCTAAAGACACAACAGCTGCCAATGATGAAAACCTTTGCGGACTTGCTGGCAAACAAACATACGCAACGTACTTCACATACATGCTAGACCACTGCAATAAACTATCCTTTCAGAGTCAAAATCTCCCAACTCTGAGAAGTAACCAAACAAAACCGTACGCTAGTAATTAATCTTCTGTTTTCCTTGCTTTCATAATTCATCCTTCTCCTCTAGATACTGAGGATTTTCACCTGCCGTCTACCCACAGCGTCTCTATACAAAGAACATTACAACAAAGCAGTTACACAAGTTGCTTGTCATGCCAAGTCTAATTAATAAGCCACTTTACTTTCACCTCATTATAAAACTAAAAGTGTAAAAATAGGATGTATAAAGACAAGTGTGACCAAACTGCTAAAACAGTGTGGTGTTACTATCCCCCTCTCTCAATATCTGAAGCTGCAACTAGGCACTGAAACAAACACTACTTCTACTCCAAGAGAGAGCAATTAAGAAACCTGAAAAGATTTCCTCTTCACAGTCAGGCAACATATGAGGTTTTAGTATTACCCAATTTAAGCCTAGGAAAACCACAGAGGGATCACTGTATATAAGGAGAAAATGGCATTTAGTGATGAAAAAAAAGTTTTAAAAAATCAACCTTTTGCAAATCTGGAACTATTTACTCACAAGCTTTGTTCAAATGCCAGACTAAGATCAACAGTATTAGTACAATATGACCGACAGCATCACTTTTGGGATGCATTTACACCATCATTTTTTTCTGAAACTGGGACAGGAGAGTTATGTGCTCACAATCATTTACAGCAGCATACCAAACTTTTCAAGTCCCCTTTTCCACCACAAATAATATTCCTTAAGACTGTATCAAATGGTCACCCCCCACAGCACTTCAAGTAAAGAACCAGGAAAATCAGTGTATTGTTTAAAGACATGGCTCCGTTAGAAGAACCGCTGTGTGAGAGAAAAAGAAAACAATCCATGTGGCCTCATTCACAATATTCACAATACATTGAATTTCAGCAAGACTGATAATCCAAATAGGTGGCAGGATTATTGTTCTGATGGATACTATTCCAATCCTAGAGGAGAAAATATTTTCCTTGAACTAAAAGTAATTTGAAAAGACCTTTAAAAATCTGAGAGGAAGGATTAGAAGGGGATTGACAGGGTAGGTTTTAAAGTGGGGAAGGGTGTGTTTAACGAAGCACATAGATGAACTGATCATTGATTTTGTTTTCATTTTTCAATATATAAATGATGCATAATGTCTGGAACACGGTCAATAAGGCAGTCTCCTCTGATTTTGCTGGAGCCGAATTAAGTTTTCACATCATAAAGAATGCAGGAATGTTAAAATGTAATGTATTTATTTTAAATGTTTACTAAACAATGAAAAATATTAACAAAATCAGATACCCACATAGAACAGAAAACAGTATGAAAATATGTGATTTTTTTAAATACTATAATTAATAAAACTGATGTAATACAGTCTTGGCATTGAAAGACAACCTTTGATATTAAAAGAAAAACAAAAAAAAACAACTCATGAAATATGCACACACACAACCAAGGAACAAAACCTCTAGATCTTACCTCTCTAAAAGCAAAGTGTCAAGTTTGAACATCTCTGATTCTAATTAATAGTTCATTTTACAGAAAGATGGATTTACAGTACTGGAGAGCAGACAGCCCTTTTAAGTATGATTTCTTGTTTGCCACAACTACTTACAGTGGGCTAGTCACAATTCTAACCAAAGGGAATTTAGAATGTTGCATTAAATTTAGCTATCCATAAAGTTTTCATACTTGATTTAAAGGTATCTTGAGAGAGAGATTTTTTAATTATTTCTAAAGCTAGCATGCTTTAAACACTTGGAGAGGAAAACAAACAAAAAACCCACCAAACCAACTGTTCCTAAGATATTCTTAAAAAACACACTTACTTTATTTATGGCATATGGGTGAATTCTTTATTATTCAATACTACCATTGCCAAGAATGACACAACTAAGTTCATAAACTTTATTCAGCTTACACAAAAACATTTACTAATGCAACAGATACGTATGCTATTGTAATAATAATGGTGCAGAACCAGAACTTTCCTAATTGTGTTACCCTTCAAAAACAAGATACATGGAATTTCTATTAATAGGACAGAAGTTCATTCAGTCAAAAACTTGAAACCTAGTGCTTTCAGTAAGATACTAAGAACAGAGGTTCTTAAGATCCGCAGTCAAATAGTTCTAAGAAAATCATGACTACCCAAATCAAAATGCAGAAGATCTGTACTACACACTAGTGAAGAGGCCAAAACATTCTCTTCAAATCAGCAAAATTTAAAAGCAAGCACATCTGATGAGTACATATTCAGCACCCGTTTACACATATTCTGCTTCCAGGAATCCTTTTTTCTTCAAAATTATTTACCTTATTAAAAGAATTGCCAAAAGTTGTTAAGAATACTTGCACTTTTAATGGCTCATACACTTAGTATTGTATTTTATGATGTTACTGTAAACATATTCAATTGATTTATAGCTAGGGAAGTCAACACAAAAGCTCCATGACAAACTTGCAACGAAACATTTAGTAATATGAGTTGTCACTTATTGTCATCACGGTGCAACTAGTCTCACCAAAGTCAAAAGGATAACTGAGCTTCTGCATCCATCAGCTGTTCGCTGGTCTAAAACTTACAGACTGATAACTCACAGTAAACTACTTATATTCCAGTATGCACAAAGAAAAAAGAATCTAACCCAAAAAGAAGTGACAAGTATGGAGATTTTGTACTAAACACCAATAGGAAGCATTCCAATACCATAAGCAGTATCAAGTGTCTGTGTATCAACTCCAAGATCCAACTGATTGAAATAACTGATACCAGTAGGTAAACAGGTATAAACTATCTGCCTTAAGTTCATTTTTGAAGAGTGCAGCAACTATAAAGAATCACAGAATCACAGAATGCCTTAGGTTGGAAAAAATGTTATACTTTTAGATCTCTTTATCAGGGGAAGCTTGGTCATGCAGGGAAACAGCAGAAATTACATGCCCAAGAAGAAACAGCACATTAAATATTTCTTACTCATCCAAGGGTTGGATTTTGGGTTGGGTTTTGTCCTGATTTTAGCTAAAAACCCAGTTCTGTTTAGTGATTTTTACTTTCCAGTTTAGTCTCTTCTAAAAGGTTGCACTCTCTGAAGTCAGCAGCATGTTTTTGCAGACAGTGTGTGCTACTGGCAGTGATAACACCTGATGTTTACAGGTACTGCCTGGGACTGGAATGCAGAAAGGCTCTTGCTGATACTTATTCCTACAGTGACCAAGGCCACTGTTGGCTCTTGTGTGCCACGCTGGGGGTGCCGGGTAGTAAGAGGGGTCACAAGGAAGTAAAAGGTTGCACCTCCGGGGGGGTAACAGACAGGACAGGTGACCAACGAGAGAATTCCATCCCATATACGTCATATTTAGTATAAATTGAGTGATCACGAGAGTTTCTGCCCTGTTTCTGCAATGGCCGGTGTCCAGGGAGGACTCCATCTGATCTCCTGCTTTTGATCCGGATCCTGAGTTCCCGAATCCAGCTCCTGTATCCAGCTCCTGCCACCGCTGAGCCTGGGGCTTCCCTGGTGCCTCCTGCTCTGCAGCACCAGCGGGGATTGATATTGGGGGAGGGAGTCAGGTTTGATATCGGGCTAATATACACAGTTCTATATAGTTCTTTATTTTTATCATTTCACTATTATTTCCATTATTGTTTCATTAAATCTGTTCTAGTTTTTCTTCTCTAACCTGTAAGTCTCTCTGCCTCATTCGTTTTTCCTTCTCGTTTGGAGGGGGAAGAGGGGGTTAGAGAGCGTCTGTCCGTGTTAGTGGCCGGCCCAGCCCTAACCTGCGACAGGGTATTTTTATTTATTTCTGTGAGTTTGTTTCAAACACTAGTCAATTCTTCAACCAAAAGACATTTTCAAAATAAATGCTATTCTGTAGCACAAATGTCAAATCACTGTCACATTTTCAAGCATAATTCTTAATTCAGCTAACATAAAAGCGTTCAAGTATAAAGCAACAAGCTCGAAAAGACTATAAATAGCACAGCTCGAGCTGTCTGCCTCAAACAATAAAAGGCAAAGCATGAAGCTTAGCAAAATCTGGTATTTCACACTCTTACCACATTAATGAACAGGCTTCACACTCAACAGTCCACCACTGTATAAAAAACAGCGCTGAAAATTTTATAGATCCTATCTTAACACAAACTGCTGCATGGCCTTTTACATTAACATCACTATGGGCTCCCTCTCCCCACCCACCCTAACCTCAGTGTAGTAACCAATGCACAGTCTGTGCTTGGACAATGGTTTCAACTATAACACTATTTAACCACAGATGTTCCATAATATCCGATTAAAGAAACCAAACTTAAGGCAACTCCTAACCAGGAAATGCAGGAGGAGAGGGAAATCCTTTGATTACAAAACAAATTCCAGGTAATCCTAACTGCTTCCCTAAAGCACAGGGTGCAGCTACAAAAGTGGGGGTGATACGTAACAGTTATTTAAAAGCCTTTCAAAATACGGATAAAATAACCACTATAGAAACATTTGCTAATATGCTGAGCAGCAATTTCAACAAGGATCACATTTGTACTGACGATTATCTGAGCTATCAAAGCTGATGCATTCAAGGCACCACTTAACTAGCTGATGACTAAAACCATACAGAACAGCATTCATCACATTAAAAACCTAATGCACCATTTCCCAGAGCATAAAGCAGGTGGCCAAATTACAGAGAAGGAGACAGATTATTTTTCTCTTACGTGAATAACATAAGGAAACATTCCTCCAAATCTTGAAAGCTGACCATCTCTGTTCAGTAGTAGGAAAATAATTTTCCTAAAGACCGTGTTAACGTGCTAGAAGGTCACTGGCTTGAGCTGCCCACAGTAGCAGCATACAAGCTTCCGAAAGAACATTTACATCACCTTTTTAACACTAGCTCAGATACTCGATTTTCAAAGCCATGTACACACACATACATGCATATATTCAAAACTAATGTGTGTTGTACTGCTTAAATCCAAAGCAAAATGCAATACATTGTGGGATTTGGTACGAGAACTCAAGAGCTTTCACACAAAATGGTGAATCCTGCTTTCTTTGGAGGAGTGGACTAAGCTAGCACAATCTCAACAGGCTCCCAAAGATAAGCTGGGCTAAACAGGATCAGTACTGCAAGACAACCTCCCAGAAAGGATGGCCCTGCAGAACACATGTACACACTTTCTGTCCACCAGACCCACTTAACCACTTCAAATAAGCCTCAGTAACTGAAGGACGAAAAGATTCTTATTTTAAAAGGCAAAGAATTTTCACCATTTTTACGTATACTTCCAACACCAATTCATCACTCCCCCCCAGGTACAGCATTCCTCCACACGATTCTCTAGAGCACTGCTCCTCCTCACTACACCTATTTTCAAGGCACAATGCTGCAAGTGAAAAAGAACATCAGAAAACCTGAATCAGCAGACGTGTCAGCTAAGCGTGGCAGAACTTTAAGCTGCAGTCTTTCAAAAATCTTCTGTAGTTCTCAGCACAAGTATGAAGGGGATTTGCCTCAGCACTCCTGCCTACATGGTACCAATCCCCGAATCCTCAAGAGCCTGTGCACAATTCCATCTTCACAACATTGTGCAGTCTTAAGCAAAAATTAGCAAAACCAAACAGTTCAACAGAGCACTGTCCTCCCCATCATAAAACATTCTAATGTTAATGTGAGAGATAATAAATCTCCCATCCAAGTTGCTGGGAAGTCTTTCAAATCAAAGTAATTCCTCAAGGGTCTAGAATGACTCTCTTCATGCAAGATGAGCCCAGACAATGCCAGGAGACACAAAGGGCAATGAGACACCATCCAACCTAATTACAGAGTCACAGAATGGCCTAGGCTGGAAGGGACCTCAGAGATCATTTTAATCCAACCTCCCTGTCATGGGCAGGGACGCCACCTCTCGACTAGTTCAGGCAACACATGGGGACCAAACGGGAATCGAACCTGCAATCTCGGTGTTATCAGCACCACGCTTTACCCACTGAGCTAATCGGCCCGCTAATATAGCGTATGAAGCACAACATGACAATTGCTCACACTGCAGACAGTTTTGCAGTAGTGCTTTACATTCACATGCCAGAAGCTCTCTGCAGCAGAAAAAAAAAAGACACCTGCAATGGGCTACCTGGGTGCAGGAACCCTGGTCAGTCCTCTGTTCCAGAAGGAAATTATCTCCTCCAGGACATCTGAAGAGAAGTTACAGTCCCTCTCCCTCCCTCTTATCCAGCTGATGGATATGTAGCTAGTGCCACCTTCTCTTCGCCTGCTTCCTTCCTCCCAAATCAAGCCACATTTCTTCCAAGCCTGTAGCTGGAGGAGAGCGTTAGATCCTTTCAGACCTTAAGTTCACAACTGGAAGGTTATCTTAGTGTCTGAAAGGGACAGTTATTTCCAAGTCTGAAACAAAGTTTAAGGAAATGAAGTTCACAAAAACACACAGCTAGTTCTAGTCTTCCCACCAGTCCCAAGAACTCCTGACCTCAGCATACTACAAGCAAAACACAGTATTTCAGTGACAACAGCACTGAGATACTCCTGTACAGAAAGCAGCCAGGAAGTCACAATGGTCACTATAGCCACTTCTTTCAGCCACCAACATCTGAATGACCACAAGATACTTCAGGTCCTACAGAAAGGCAGAGACTGAGCTAACGGATCAGCATGTGCCTAATTCTGGACTGGCCAGAGTCGAAGCCACCCCTGTCTACCGCCCTGCGGGATGGGCAAGGTGAGGCCAGAAGTGCTGTGCAGAGAAGGGGAGGGCACACAGAAGAAAAGGAAACACACAGCAGATCCAGGAATACTGCAGCCGAATCACAAAACATAAGGCCATGGAAAACCATTCCATTAGGCTCAACGTAAGCCGTTAGTTCTTTCACTTAGCTTTTCAGATCACAGTAGCTCAATACCACACATTCAAAAATTCCTTTTTCTCTGCTACACCGAAACAAACACTTTTAAGCTACAGTGATGAATTACTTTCTTGTACTTTCTTCAACGAAGTTTGAGTATATAACAACATCCTTACGAGCTGGGGTTTGTCTAGAACAAAATGTGGGAATCACATTTAAAAAAAAAATAACTCTGGATGCTTTTTTTGAAAGAAAAGGTTGCAAACGAACCTGCCTGAAATCACCTGGGATTTGAAACTTCAGAATCTGAAGTTTATTTTTGACTTAAGGCTTTATTCCAGCTTTATATGTCAATGAGTAACCACTAGGAATCCCAAAAGATGGCTACCTAACTACATGTGTGATAACAAAGTTCTTGCTCCACGGACCCCAAAATCTTCATACCTTCAGAATAACTGAGACGTTACTCAACTTCCACTTTGATGAAAGCTAAGCAACCATTTCTCTCCTAGCTATTTCTAAATCCAAATTCCTACCATTTCTAAATACAAAAAACAGTTTAAACTTAAATAACGAACAGGCCATACACAGTTTGTGTCACATAGCTGAACATCTGTTAAGAGCGCTGTTTCTCAAAAGGCAATCCACAAAGAGCAGGAAGCTTAAATGGTGCTGGCTTGCTTTCATTCACACCTGCTTAATTACATGAAAAACAAATAAACCACCTCAAGTATTTTTCAAATATCAATTTCCTTGCATCCAGGAGCTAGAGTCATGACAGAATTGTTTCAAAATCACAAGAGATGACTTGCACAGCCATCGGTTCCCAATGCACAAGATTGTATGAAACACAGCACAAGGTACTTTTCTGCTGAGTCTTTTCCAGTGTTTCTGAAGGTGGTTCAACTTCATACAAAATACTCAGTTTTTCCAAGACAGTAAGATTCTCAGGTTTAAGACCTTGACCAAAGAATGCAGAATTACATACACTGAACAATTTTCAGTATGATAGACTGAAAAAAAATCTCACTAGAATCCTACAAATTATTACACTGGGCTACTAAGTGAAAAGCATATTCACCACAGCATCTTTTCATTCCAGCACTTTTTCATTCCTCAGTTTGCAGCTATCTGGAAGGGGAGAAAGATGAGAACACTTGACCCCATATTCAAAGAAAGTTTCACATTGACCAAAAACATACCATTATTTTTAAATTAGTTCACACTAGCAAGGTGCTCTACAGAAAATCACAGGAAAAATTAAAACATGCTATCTTCAGATCAAGATTTAAATACCATACAGTATGTTAGGCTTAGAGCTGCTGAACAGTGGAAAAGAAAATGAATAGTTGCCAATTAACAGAGGATCAGCATCCCCAGCCTAACAAATGAGGCTAGGTTCCTACATAGCATCACTTGCTGTATTTTTATAAAAAGAGCTTAAAACGACTTCAGCTGTGGAATTTTCTAAGCCTTGGGTACTTTCATTGGCAATCAACATATACTATTAGAAGCCTGCGCATGTATTTAATATATTAATTTAGTAACAGCTTTATGCAGAACTTTCATGAGCAAGTTTTCTGTATGGGACTCCTTACCCAAATTAGAATTATATCAGCATTTAAAGATACAGGTCATGGGCTCCCCAACCTCCTCTGGAATAAGATAAATGAAAATATTTTGGCAAGGAAACAGTCCCTCACAAGAAGAACTTTTCTTAGAAACTTCAACAGTTTCTCATACTGAGGAGCATTGTATTCAACAACATCTGAGACCCTAACCTTAAAACAAGCTCTGGTTTTTGTTACCCAGTAAAATTAAGTTTGTCAATGTAGATGTTGCTGAAAACCAAGACTTCCGTGCAGACTTTAAGCATTAAATAGAGGGACACTGTGAAAAAAAACTTCTAGGTAGGAGCTCTTCAGCAGTTCCTCAGAGTACAGAAAGATTAAGTGAACCGCATACCTAAAAGCCTGTTGTTCATGCAGTCCAGTCCCACTGCTTGCCGTATAGTCCCACACCCTGTAGCACACCTGTAACCACTCACTGAGATAATTTGACTCAATCTGGAGGAAAATGATGACTCTTCTCTCCCCTCCCCCATTATTTCATTTTTTTCCTAGAATAACAACTCAGTCTGCTCACCAAAAGGTTAAGGGAAGTGCTAGGTCAGCATAAATATTTGAAGCGTGATGCCCTTACAGCATGAACTAACACCTTGCTGCTGCCTGACTCAGCCAACAGCAGCCTTCAAAAAGCTAAACGTTGTCCAATTCCCTCTCAAAAGTAAATGGGTCTTCTCTTCTTCCATTATAAATTAAAACAAAACCAGGTATGCCAAATGTTTATTTTGTTAGCTTTGAATGTGTACCGGAACACAATTAAAATTACACGCAATTAGGTGGAAATAAGAAGTAAAGATAAATCAATGTGACTGGCTTGCTCTACAAAAACATCCCTGACTTTCTTAAAAAAAAAATTAGTTAAAATGTATGCTTAACAGTGAAGTGCGTATATTTCTGATTCCCTTTGTGCATTTGAACACAGGATTTACACCATTCAAATATATTTCCATCTCTCCGTGAGATATACAGAAAGTTAGGTGAAAACAGAGCTGCGTTTCCAAAATGAAGCAAGCAGAATTGAAAACCATAAAATTTCTCTTCTCAACCCCTGTATTCACAGAAGCGAAAATGTCCAGATGCTGTCAAAACATCCCCTCCCGCCACCTTCTCCCAAGCACAGGATCAAAGTGACAGTTACTGCGGCATCCTCTGATCTCCTGCCATGAAGCGACCAAACTGCGCCTCGTAATTTTCAAAGCGCCAAAACCCAACCAGAAATTCGAGCCAGGGAGGAGAAATCTCGCCGATTTCCTAAACAACAACAGAACCCCACAACCCTGCCTATCGCACATTCCGGACTCTCACCCCACTATACGCTTCTACCTACTCTCGGGCGCGGGTTAAGTTTATTTTCAGAGCGAGGAGAATCTCCCCTTTACCCGCCTCCTGGCTCTCAGCACTCCACATAGAGCCTGCGAAGGAAAACCCAGGGTCACCCGCGGCTCGGGCAGCCCCCCC
>NW_009724083.1:0-12370 GCF_000703405.1 Apaloderma vittatum | reverse complement strand
TATATATATATTCAGTCAGACTGAACTGGAAATACCATCCATTTACCACAGTAAACTACTTCTAGAGAAGTTTTCTTCTCTTGGTATCTCTACTCAAAACACTAATCAGTTTAACTTACGTGAACGGGGAGATCATGAAAATGACACAACATGTCAGGCTGTAAGTGCAGCTTTTTTAAAAATTAACTGGATGTAGAACAGTTGTGGTCTCAGATTCATTTCACTGGATATAGAGAAGAATCTGGATTCTGACCTGTCTTTTGGCAGTGGCATGTGAACCTGCATGACTTGTAAGAAATCAGTTTTTTCATGGACTTTCCAGGAAGGTCAGAAGAATTTCTTGTAAACGCTGCACTACATTTTAAATTAATATTATATACTAAATAGTCTCAGAAACACCAAATGAGAGGTCTTGTTGCCAAACATAACATTTCCTCACAGTCTTGAAATAATGTGAGAAAATATGAATAGTGGGGGCTATGCAATCTCTAAATGTCTGAAAAGAATAAATGATAATGTGACTTTCAGTTAAAAAAAAAGAACATGAGAAGATACAGTAACTGATGAACTTAAAAAAAAATTGACACAAAATAAGCTATATTTTTTAAAGACAGATATCTAAAAGAAGACTTATCTAGCATTACAGTACATTTCCCTCTCCATTACAGAAGGAATCTAAAATCCAGAATTATTTACCTGCAAAATCCAAAGCAGAGCAAAAATTTATAGAGGCAGAAGTCATGCCAGATCATCACAATGACCTACCAGTCCTCACTGCCCGTGGCCATCTCATTAACATTATAGCAGGCCACAAAGTTTGTAGCCGCTACAGATGTATGCACACATAGACACACACATACTGGGATGGCTATATAGATACTAAAATAAAATAAACACATGAAGCTGTCCTTCACTTCTGCAGTCATCTCTGGATGTTATTTGATTCTGGGTATTATTTTTCTTTTAAAGTAAATTTATTTCTGAGGTTAGGAAGCCAAAGTCATGGTTTTCAGTTATATCAACGTGGTACCGTAACTTCACTTCAAAATAAGATAATAAAATTCTGTTTCTCACTTAGAACACAATATAGAAATATTCAAAGTTTCCATTACAAATATTCAAATTATCAAAGCTCCTTTGTTGTCTACCAACCTCCCTTTGATCCTTCCTGGAGAGCTTGGATTTGAACTGCTGCTGGCATTGCTTACAGTTTCCATTCGTGAAGATTTGGATTGAGACTGCTTGCCTGCTGACGAAAGAGGCTTATTAACTGCTCCAAGAACATTGGCTGCTTTGGGCTGAAACCAAAAATATATTTCCTTTATTTTAAGCTACACATTTAGATATTGTTAACATGTACTATGCTTAAAATATTCACAGATTTCACTTTCTGCAATCAGTATCTTAACATGAAGCGATGAACATTTTTCATATGGAAGTTTTAACAGGCACCAGAAAGGAAGCTGACGAAGCTGCAATGAGGACAGCTAGCTGCCACCAAAAATGGTGCTCTTCTCTCCACCCTTACAGTCTGTCCTCTTCGATCGTACTGGGTCCTCCCCTGACCTTTCACTAAGCCACTTCAGCACTTTTTGTGCAGCTTGCTTTCCGCTGCTCTAGCTGCCTGAACCAGCTCACCATTTGGGTGAGATAAGCATCTGGACCAGCAAAACAGCAGCAGCAGGAGGACAGACCCCTCAGCCCGGCAGCCGTTAAACTGCCTTAGCTATAATGGCAAACCGCACCAGTTTCAACTGGGAATGAGTGAGAATCTCGAAAATCAAATACTGTGGAGAAGATTCGAAGGTTCATACACAGTTTTAAACATTTTTGGCTTTTAATAGGTGCAAAAGTTTCCAGAAACTGGTGAGCTTCAGATTCTTTATTTAAGCAGATTATCTTTCAGATCTGCCAGATACCTCCAGCTCGTACTAGCGTGAGAGTCAAAAGAGTTCAGTTACTCCTAAAGAGAATATACCTTCATGCCAAAAATCCACGTTGAATTAAAGACCATTTCTTACACTTCTCATTATCTAGGATGATATTCTATTTCAGTATTAGATTCTAGCTATACGTAAAGTTAGTGACAGCTAAAAAACCAATTCAGCATGCATATCATAGCAGCTCTCAGTGTTCCTTTTTCAGAGATAAGCACCATGGATGAGCTGGTTATACTTTCATAGCCAGAGGGAATCTTACACTTACACCAAAGATACACTCTGCATTGAGTACAAGAACAAGAACATATTCTTTCCAAAAATAAACCTTGGAGAACAAAATCCAGTTTAAAAATTTACATTGATTAGTTTAGAACTTAATGTTAATCCATAAGTGAACACAAAGAGAACTCAAAAGCAGAGAGAGATGTTCAAATTCACACTGGTCTGGACTTCCTACTAAGGAGGAACTAACATAAACAGGGCCTGACCTAACAGCTCCTCCCTCACCGCAGAACCGGCAACTCCAGGCCTTGCTGCCTTCAGACACCCCACCAACATCCACTCAAGCTTGTTGTCCATTCCCAAAAATAAGATCCCCTAGAGCAACTCTCATTTCACATTGCTCACATAACAGTGAAGCAACTGAAAAGTTCTGGTGGTCCCATACGCCTCTGCTCTTAGTTACAAAATTTCAAAACAGTGGACCAGGAGCTAGAGTACGCAGCACTAGAAATTTAGAATACTATAAAAGCTACCTTAGGATTCAAAAGCATTTCAGTTCGGATACGTGTGAGATACAGAGCTACGGGGGAGTGCAGCAAAAGGCCACTAAGATGAGTAAGGGACTGGGGCGTTTCTCATCGGGAAAGTCAGAGAGAAGGAGCTTTGGACCAGATGATCTCCAGAGGTCCCTTCCAACCTCAGAAGTTCTGTGATTTTTCATGATAGCAAAAATTATGTTTCTTGTTTAATATTTTGACAATACATTTAGTATATTAAGTTTGGGGCAAAATAACAAGAATGTTTTATGTCACAAACCGGGTAAGAACACTCAGTACTGAATACTGATCAGAAATTGGAAGACACACAACTTCCTTTCAGAAACTTTTGCATTCTCAATAAGAAGTGAATCTGTACTTTATGAAATTCAAATACTCAATTGCGCAATACAGTGGTGATATCTTTCAATCAATAATGTTGACTTTCAACTTCTAATGAGAACGATGCATCTGCATTTTTTCTAACTTTCATTCCTCCTTTATGAGTAAGTTACTAGCTCGCAGCTAATGCTTCATGAGCAAATTTATGAAGATTCTGAACTTTTATTTCTTTTGTCAAGCAGCAGATGAATGTTCTTCTGTAATCTAGAACAAGACACATGAATCCAGATTTAAACCACAATTTGTCTTTTCCTTTACTAGTTTTAAGTTTTATTCTAAGGAGGACTTGGGTTTAGTCTTAGTGAAGATTTAATGCATTTGCTGCAATGCGTACTAAAAAGAACAAATTAATATAACCATAGAACAGTCAGTTATCTTCTAAGATACTGTAAATTGGTATTCATCTTTGTCAAACATTAATTATGTGGTTTTCAAGATCACTTATATTGGAGTTTTCCATAGCTGTCATTTCCTATGCAATAATGCAGTCTTCAGCAGAAAGAAAAGAAAAAAAAAAAAGGCTCACCATTTTGCAAACCTGTCAAATATTACAGGAGGTTTTTTTTGGACTTTCTCTTTTTAAAGACGTCAGACTTCATGTACTACTACTAGCAGAGACAGCAGCAGTTTTCCCCTTCTACCTATCTTTTTCTTTCCATCTGTTTACTACCCTTTGGGAAGAAATCTATTGTCTTGAAGTGCTTCATTAACTACATGTTATGTCTCTTTAGAATAAAAACCTAAACCAAAACAGCAAACACAGCACCAAACCTCCCAAACCCCCACACCCTAAGTACCTTTCCAGGAGTGAAAAAAGACTTCATTTCCGGAGGAAGATAATTTTTGGTGTTACTGAAATTCTGTAAAGAAGGGAGAGCAGGGGGATGGAAATCACATCACTAATCAACGAACAAGATATATACATTTTGGAGGTAGGACTAAAAATATTTTCTTTACATTATTTATGCTTTTGAAAATTTAAACATGAACAATATCTCAGGCTGAGGGTGAGAAATCAGTGTATGTATATCCATATATAAATATTTATGAAAACATATACATAGATACATTTTCAACTACATTATAATAGGAAGAAGTCTGAAGTTACAAGAACTGTTAAAAATACCCTGAATTACAACCAATAAAGATTTAAACAGTCTTATCTCAAGAAAAAAATAAATGCTAAGGTATACCTTGTCAGGTTGAGTAAAATATCTGGCTGGAAGTACAGGGTCTTTAGGGGATTCCAGACTGTATGTTGTGCTCTTTGACATAATGATATTCATTGCTACATCACAGACCGTATATAGTTTCTGTAAATAAATTTTAACTAAATTATGTAAACAAAATTTTAAAAACCAAACAAGTAACACCTGAGAAGTTTAGCACAAATCTTGACAAAAGACAATTTCTTTTGAGCACAGAACTACAAGAACACACAGTTTAAAAGCAATTATCTTAAACATTTAATGTTAGCCTGCATCTTAATGTATTGCAGGGTCTTAAAAAACAGGGGCAAAAGACAAAAGCACTGTGGGCCCCAGCAGTTGAAGAGTTGAAGAGTTAGCTTTCATGATCTTTCTATACTCAACACTAGTGTATGCCATGGTTTTCAAGACAAAGCTAAAAAAAAAAATAAATTCTCATCTCTGTGAGAAAAGCAGAAAGTGACAAATCTGTACATCATGTGATGCAAAAAATTCAAAAATATAATCAGGTTTTGCTACATTCACTACACAAGACACACTGGAGATATCTAACGCACATATTTGTCTTCCTATACTAAACTTACTCTTGCACTTGTAAAACTAAACATTACAAAGCACTACAGTGGAAGTTTTAAACAGTAACAATTACAGTTTACATATATGTAAAGGCAGCGTTTAATTAACTTACTGAGACAGAAATAGAAGGACTGCAAACTATTACAACTCCCTTGCAACTGTGCAAGATCTACTGACGCATGGACAAATAACTGTCTTATAAACTACAATAAACACAACCATTTCAGAATATAAAGTATCATCTCCCACATACAATTCTACTGAAGGATATTTTAAAGTTGGTGTGTAAACAAAAAGCGACTCATTTCCAGAAGGCGGCCAGAACTAAACACACCTTCCAGTCAAAAAAATATCACCTACTTCATTCATTTTCTGATCATCTGGTCCTTGAGCATCCTTAGTTTGTTTGATATTTTCTACCATTTTTCTGATAAATGCATGACTGTTGTTTTCATTTTTAGCCATCAATATTTCCAGTATGAACCAGAGGCACCTAAAAGAGAAACACAGTACTCCTCATGAATAAAAATGCAAAAGAAATTCTTTTAAAAGCACATTTGAGCAGGTGGTTTACTATAGGCTTCACTAGTATTATTCATTTGAACCAGTCTAACTCTGGGAAACCAATTCTTTAGGAAAAAGAAAAAAAGTAGGATGAATAGAAGGTGATGGTTCCTCTGTAAGATATCACAGAGCACTAGAAGAGTATATATACTATTTCTCACGAGATTTTACAGAAATAACTGCTATCGTTATGTGCATTCGACAGTCTATCAGGGTACCATAATGTATTAAAATTTCACTTAGAACAACGTTTTAACCCCAGAAATAACACTATTAGAAGTAGTCTTACTCTTTAATGTCCTTGAGTTGTTCAATATCCTGGACTTTGACATAATCTGGGTCATGAGCTAGAAGATGGATAGTGTAAGGAACAACATACTCTGGTAGAAGTGACAACAGTTTCTCTGAAAAGCAGAAGAAAGATGCATCAAAAGACTACATACCAAGAAATATGCTTTTCTACTACAGAAGCAAGCAAAATTTAAGGTCAGCATACATTAAGATAAAGTACAGGCACATGTGGGCCTATAATTTATTTATTGCATCACATGATTGATGTGCAGAAGTTCCATGCATACAGAAGTTAAAATTTCAAGTATCTCTCACTAAGGGCTGCATATTTTCTAGCTACCCTGAGAATACAGCTCAGTCACCCCCTATTTCTAAATCTTTTCCTCAGTTCAAAGCCTGTATTCTGAAAGACTTTGAAAAACACAACTGAGAATAGGTCACAAAATCCATGTTAACTGCAAGACATCAGACTACTATTCTCTCTTTGGACAGTGCAGTGTACAGTCTTGGTGTCATCAGAACACAAAGAAATGCCCTCTGCAGTCCAATTGCCACAACGTTCTCCAACAGAAAGCAACATCCTTTGCGGGGGCTTTGCCGTTAAATTGCTACGAAGTTCTTCAGACCCAGCGCCTACCTTATATCCTTTTAAAACAGAGACAGGAGGTAACATGAAAGTTGTAAAAAAGTTGCAGTGGAGAGAGTCTGAAAGGTCCAATTCCACCTGAACAGAGCAGCACAACTCAATTATGACACTCAAAATCTTTTCTAGCATCCTCTGAATCTTCTTAGTAGTCCTAAGTAAGGACTGCAGGAGAAAGCCTTTCTTGTATCACGACAGTCACATGGACTGTATTCCTCAGGGATTCAAAAAGTCAGGATTGTTGCCAAAGGTGTTCTCGGAGTTATGATCACAAAAGAAACTCCTTAACTCCTGAGTTAAGCAACACTACGCAGAGTGAACTCTAGCACCTCAAACTTTGGTGATGACAACTGGAATAAAAAAAGGTCAGATCCCACAGGGAAAGGACAACAAAAAGAAGTGGCACACCAAAAGTCAAAAAGCATTTTGCAGAAAAGGTCCACACTGCTTTCTTTAGCCTAATGACCGAGAGGAACTGGAGGATGCAGAGCACCCCTCAGTTATTAAACCTGCACCCTGGGCAACAGGCAACACGACGGGGAAGGAAGGCGCGTTAGCATTGTGTGTGTATTACTATGGTGCAAATGTCTGATCTCGAGTGCTAGTGGCAAATGCAAATTCGCAGTATTAATGTGCCTACAGATAAACACTTGAATGCATGTGTGAAAGAAGGGGGGAAATTCCTGGCCCTGAAGGGTGAAAAAAAAAACAAAACACAAAAATAATCACATTTTTTGAATGGTCATGAAAGACAAACAAGTCTGTAAAATGTTCATTCAGTATATTAGCTTATGAATAAGTTGTCCAAACATCTGTAAATCATTATATAAAATAATATTTAAAAGCTATCTTAAAATACATTAGAACACTCACATTCTTATCCTATATATATATATATATTCTTACGAGATGTGCTGAAAAAATATAGCGCACATCAAATAAATACTATTGTAGATTTCACAAGACTAAGAAATTGCCATGCATCAGTCAAGTCAATCTATCCCGTTCTTAAAGGTCCTCATAAACAGGGATAATGCAGAGTCTATATAAAATACGTGGATTTATTCATAATAGCAAGAAAAGCACTCAAAATTAATGAAGGCCCACAGAAGATAGTGCTGCCATTTTCCAAGGATACACTTTTAGACAGCCATTGCAGCTGATGCAGTTAATTATCAAGAGTCATATCTCTACATAGACTGTAAGCCCTCACAAGATTTGAAAGAAACAATAAAAAAACCCAGCTTCCTTCCATTTCAAGCTATGTTTGTGTAATTGAAATTCACTGTACTTTGCAAAGCAGTTTTTAACGTGTTTCAACTGACATTCCTCTATTAACTTTTAAAACATCCTTCACTTCCTCAAGCACCCTCCTGCATTTTAGCCAGCAGCTGCTTGAGTAACAAAAAAAAAATAATAAAAGATGTGACAGGGAAGAAAAAGAATATTGTTATGATTTCAGAACAGCAGCAAAATTGACTTGCTGTGGAGATGTCCAAGACAAATCAACTTGCTATTATGTGTATTAATCAGCAATTTCAATAGGGAGCTCATCAAGATCATGAACTCAACGTTTCATTAACTTCCTGCCTTGTACAATTTTTAATATAACTATACTAGTAATTCCAACTGGGTCAGGAAAATAAAGTGAACTAGATCCAGACAAAACAGAAAAAAAGGACAAGTATTGATACATATAACATTTAAACCCTGTCGTGACAAAAACAAATATTATTTATGCATTTTTTTCCTCATCTTTAATGAAGAAACACACAACCCAAAAGGTGGGGTGGCTTTGCAGACATCAGCTACACAGAATCACAGAATTGTTGAGGCTGGAAAAGATCTCTGAGATCATCAAGTCCAGCCTATGTTCCAGCACCACTACACTGGCCAGACCATGGCACTAAGTGCCACATCCAGCCTCTCCCTAAACACCTCCAGGGACGGTGACTCCACCACTGCCCTGGGCAGTGCATCCCAGTGCCAGCACTTGCAAACACATGTGCCAAACCCCCTTGTGACAGGCCTTTATGAGCATTTTGGAAAGAAACTTGTTTTAAAAAATAAATTAATCAATGAATCCTTACTCTTGCAGTTTTTCCACTTACTGACTTGCAAGTAAAAGCTCAGTCTTCGAAAACAAACATTTCAATGCAAAACACAAGTCTCTACCTAGATGAAATTAGTAACAGACACACAATCAAAGTAAGTGTCCTCTTGAGTGGCTTCCACTCTCAAAAGCATTTAGAGAATTTAAGAGGCCTGAGAGCAATTTCTGCCAGCCTAAAAAGGTCAGTGCGGATGGTGCATTTTAGTGTCTAGTATCAATCCTGAGGAAGTTTTCCTTAGGTAGGGTATACAGGAGTTTACCATCTTTTCCACAAACATTGAATATCTGAAATAAATCTGAAAATATCTGAAATATCTCCTCCTCATCTACACCAAGTTTTCAAGACCAAAAGTATCCCAAATTCACAGATTCAGAAGAATAGCTGCATTAATCAAAGATGCAGATTCTCAGTTCTAGCTTTTTTGTGGAAGCTTTTCAAAGAAGGTTCTATCTTCATTACTATCCTGTGCTACTGCATGCCCAGTAGGGAGAATGACAGAGGGAGGCACATATACTTTTAAACAGTATGCCCTTATCAGAGCTGAGCTTCAGATGTACTACACTGCAATAATGATTTTTTAGAATGCAAGCAGTTCAAGATATTTTGTTTAAAAGCTCAGACTCGCAAATCTGAATGTCACAAAGTTAACACTGTAATCCTCCCAAAATCCTGTGATCTATATTTAATCCAGATTCCTCATGGACTATAGTACATATCAAATCAATGGCATCACTCAAGGTAAGTTTTTCAGCAAGGAAGTAAAGAAATAAATGAAAAACAACAGGCACACTTTGGGATCCTACTGGATAAAACCATCAGACACATATGCTTCTCTTCATTTCTTCTGCAAGTTTTTAATAGTAAATTTATAGCATCTGTCTTAATGCAGTTAGGAAATCAGCAATTACTTTTAATCCTATAAAAATTCTTATACTTTCCTCCTGCATAACTAAAAAGGTTTCAACTTTCAAGAGGAATATTCTTAGGATGACTTAAAGACATTTACTCAATAGATTTCTCTTCTGTACATGTTACTGAGGAGGGAGAAAAGCACTGCTTTTCTTTTTTTTAAGTCTAATTAAATTAGACAAAAGTATTTCTCTGCAGACTTATTCTCCGCTCAAAGTCTAAGAAGACTAAGGCACATACAGACTGACGTGACTAATACAAAGTTTGTGATTCACAAATGCAGAAGGAAATCAGTTATCTGACAGCATCTGTGAGATCAGATTCACAAAACACATCTGGTCTGTCCTAAGATGAAATAAAATCCCCCTCATTTGACAAAGACCAAACCTTCAGCAATCTTTCAAAGAATTAAAACTTTCAAAAACTCTGATTTAAAATGTCCATAACACTTTATCACAAAGGTCTACCTTTTCTTATGACCAGGTACCAGTGTTGTCATATAGTATGTGTGCAGCTTTGAGTAAGTCAAAAAGAGAAAAGGACTGACTTTGTAAAAGAAAAACAGCCAACACTAATCCATAATAGCTTACAAAGCATTCCCAAGATCAGACTACTGGCACTGGGAAGAAAGAATTAAATAAATTCATCCTGAAATGACAAGTACCACCCTTTGCCAGCATAAGATAAGAAGCTACTCAATATAGCAGCAAAAAGACAGTCAGTTCAGTACAGCATTTATGTCATTAAGGTTGCCTATTACTAATCACTGAAGTAAAATTAATAGTTGTCATTTCACAACACAATCAAACATTGAATTCAAACAGTACACAACTGCCTTGAAAAACTACTTCACTTCCAAAATACTTACCCATAAGCATTTGCACAGCTTTTTACAAAACTGAAAGGTCTCAGAAATGACTGTTAAAAACTCAAAAGAAAATCTAAACTCTCTTTTCAGTTTTCATTAAATACCTCTAAGTGAAGTTTACAGCATTCTATGTATAAAAACAAAAAATGGTCAATATTTTCACAGTCATAACATTTACATTTGAACTACAGCACTTGTACCAAAAAGTGACTTCTAATCTCTTACCGCTAACTGCCGCATGTTGCTTCAGGTATTCCCTTCTGACATTTATGTTCTTCACAAGGCACTGCCTAGCGTGAGCTCTTCTCTCCTTCACAGGATCTTTTGCACACAGTGCACAAATAGCCATATATTCTAGTGGCAGACGTAGTCTAGAAAGGCCTTTGTGAAGTTTCTGAGCAAATATTTGTCTCACTTGATAACATTCATCCTATTAAAAAAAAGTAAGAACAAAAAACGTAACAGTAAACTTTTCTAGAAGTAATACAGACGGAAATAAAACATGGAAGCCTGGGTGAATACGCCAAAATCAACTTTTGACCTTGCAGTCACAGAAACATAGGAATTTTAAGAAAGGTTTTTAACACCATTTCAGAGCGATTAAATTGAATTAATCAGTTGAAGCTTCCATTAACATCAAGACAGGAGTTCAGGTTCAGAAACTGTAGAGGAAGATACTGTACTCGGGACCCAAGGCCTCATCTAGAAAAGTAGTGAGGCACAGTTAATGAAATCACTTACAATGGGGCCAATTGCTTTGTGGAGCTAAAGGTAAAGATCTGCACTGAAAAGTGTGTAGCCATCGGTAATGACTGTTGATTTTACTACTGAGATTTCACAAATTCTCATCAAGCCACAAATATTAGAAAATGAATACAATTCAACAGAATTACTAGATAAGGTAAGGTAAAATGCTAAGGAAGTACCAAGCATTTCCATTATACTGTGGAAACCTATGAACTAGGACCCCAGAAGAGAATGACCCA
Source organism: Apaloderma vittatum (assembly GCF_000703405.1). Lineage (NCBI taxonomy): Eukaryota > Metazoa > Chordata > Aves > Trogoniformes > Trogonidae > Apaloderma > Apaloderma vittatum. The sequence continues at coordinate 1,111 of NW_009724083.1, read as the reverse complement.
TGTCTAACAGTTGCCAAATAATACAGAGTATAATGATATGAAGGTGGAAAATGTACTTCTACATTTTATTAATCAATGTACTTCCATAAAAAATGGGAACTTTAAAAGTATCTGTATGAAAATAACCTCCATAAAGACACCATTCAATATACCACAACCATATACTAAGACAGGCCAAGAAAGGTTAACATAAGTAAGTATAGAAAACAGAAGAAAACGTACAGAAAAGCATAAAGCAAACAAGGCCACCAAAGAGTTTGGCATATTTAACCTGCCAAAAAAAAGGTCACGAAGACACACTTGTTATCTCTAAATAGAAAAAAAAAACCCCAACAAACATTAATAAGAATAAAAGTTTAATCAAATGACAGTTTCGAAACCAGAAAGAATTGCGATCAGCCAACAAGAAGTGCAGAGACAAAACACAGCTACTGCTAACATCAACCCTCCTGAATTCACAAATAGCATCAAAAGAGATCATGTATTAGATAAAATAAGCCTCCCTCCTCCTCCTGCCCAAAATCAAATGCAAAAGAAATTCATCAAGCCCCATTCTCTCAATTTGTGCTTCAAGACCTACTCTTGCTCTATGGACTGAAATGGCTGCTGTAGCCAGAGCTGAAGCAACCCAAGACCACAAGACCTACTCAAGGTCTGTGGCCTCTTTGTATTAAATCCAACCCACAGCAGAAGGCTGAGATGCAGCTCTCTTCTTGCCCAGTAACATCACCTACATCTAAAACCTTTGAAAAACTTAGAAGAGATGTGTGCCTGCTTGGTGTGTTGACAAGGAAGCATGTCCTCCTTGACTCAGAGGACAAGAGAAGGTACAGTTCATCACAATGGATGGTGTTGTATGGCATAAATTAGAATGACATTTGTCTTTTAATACTGAGAATCACATTAAGTACAGCTCAGCTATACTAGGTCACTGAGAAGAAGAGAGACAGGTTGCCCAGAGAGGTGGTGGAAGCCCCATCCCTGGAAGTTTTTAAGGTCAGGCTGGATGGGGCTCTGGGCAGCCTGATCTAGTGGGGGATGTCCCCTGCCCATGGCGGAGGGGGGTTGGAACTAGATGATCCATTTGCTGCGGTGACCAGCTTCAGAGCAG
>NW_009724082.1:0-2023 GCF_000703405.1 Apaloderma vittatum | reverse complement strand
GGCCCGAAACCCGGTGGGGACCGTCCCCGGCTGCCGAGGCGGACACCTCCCGCAGCGCCCGTCCTAAACCCCGCTCGGGGGCGCGGACCCACCTGCGCGGAGCGCGGGGACCTGCGGTCCGCTCTTGCGGAAGGAGAACTCAAACTCACCGGCCCCTTTTCCTCTCGCATGCTCTCTGCTGGCTTTTTCTCTTTCTTTTTCTTTTCTTCTTCCCCCCGCTCTCGATTTTTTCTTTAGCAGTGCTCTTGGATAAATGTCGCTCGTGTCGAAACGATCCCGGTGTAGCGTCTTGAGGTCTCAGTCTGCATTTTGATCTTTTCACTGAGATGAAGACTTTTTTTTTTTTTTTTAACTAATTAACGTTCTGGGCATCCAGTTTGAAATGTGATTTATATGGGTCTGTACTGAGCATTCAGCTTTAAGGCTTTAGTTTTAAGTTGTCTTGATGTAGTTGCCTGAAATTTGGATTTCCAGAATTGCCTAGAAGTGAAAAGAAATACCGCTGGGCTGACTAAAATAATGATTAATGCGTCCATAATTAATTCTGTTACACTCCGTCCTTCCCTCCTCCAGATTTACATCCAGGCAGCTCAGTTGCATATCAAAAGCCTCGTCTCATTTTTATGTAGTAAATTATTAGACTTTCAAACTGTTCTTGTGCCTTTTCTTCTCCTTTCACTCATACCCTGAACAGCTGAAATGAAATTTTGGGGAGAGAGAGAAGAGTGTCTCCATGCACTTGGTTAGACAAAAGTAATATAGGCAGCTTAGTGATAGGAAACCAGGAATGTAAATAACCATTTTTTTCTGTCAAAGGTTAATTAGTTATCACGTTTGTATCTGCGCTTGTAAGATTAGGATGGGCAGAATTTGAAGGTGAAAGCGGCACAGCAGCTTTGAAAGGTACTGTTACACATCACCTCAACTTAAGAATATCTCTTTAAAATGTGTTGACATTTAATTGACCTTTGAAAGTTCATTCTGTTAATCATACTCAAAGCACTAAAGCTATGGTTGACTGATCTGGTGTTCCTACATTCAGCCGTGCTCAGCATATAAATTCTGCAGCATAATTGCTACTTATTGAGCAAGAGTTTCTTTTCTTCTCCGAAAATGAGAAAGTTTTGCTTCGCCTCCGGCTGGGTGCTACGGGTAGAGTTGTGAATCCAAATGCTTTCCTGCCATCCGTTGTTGTGGCGGGTGTGGCCTCCAGCCAGGCAAGAAATTCCTTTGCTGAAACTGTGTTTTTCTCCTTCCTGAGGCCGCACATAGGGCAAGGTAACCTTGAAGGTTACTTCTCTGTCTGCGAGTCAGAATACGATGGCTCACTTTTCCTTTTCCTTTTAAGCTCTTCTAAACTTGGAAGGCTGAGTTTAAATAGGTTGATTGCAGAAGGTAACACCGTGCCACTCCCCCCCCGAAAAATAGCCCAAACCCCAACAAAACAACCCTCAAACAACTTTAATTTGAAGTTGAACCTAATATGTCTGTGTTAAAATGCGTACTACTTGCTTTTTGGCTGTCATCCATACCTTTGTTGTACCCAAAACTCATATAGATGCTGAGAATGGAAGCATTACATTTGAGGTTGCTATCAAAGGATCTGGGTAAAGATTAATTTCTGTGTTCTCTTTCTGAAGGATTGCTTTCCCAGTGAGGTTAATACCGCCAGCAATATTTTCGTGTGATGAGACCTCTCATGCGTTGAATTTATAAGTCTATCTCTTTCCTTGTAAGAAGTGAGGGAAATACTAAATGTTAAATGTGGTGTCTGTGATTCCTAATAGATCATTATCTCTTTGCTGTTACCATTGAAAACTAGTTAATAGCTCTTAATTATAAATCTGCTTAGGAAGTTAGAGCCCTGGCAGTGCTGTGTTGCTTTTCTAAGCTATTTTCTCAACGCTGCTTTTGTAGCTGGAGTCCCCTTCCCTAACAGTGAAGTCAGATGTGATGTTCAAGTTGCATTGGCAGCTGAGTAAGTGCCCTGCCGGGCCATAGGGTTAGGAGCTGTTAAATGCCG
>NW_009724081.1:228-896 GCF_000703405.1 Apaloderma vittatum | reverse complement strand
AGCCCATCCCTGGCCATGGAGCAGCCCCAGAGCTCCCCGATGGAGCTGGGCTGGAGGGAGGGTTGCAAACCCATCGGAAACCGGGCTATGGGAATAACAAGCAGCGCAATTTCAGCTGGAGGGATACACCCATAGCCACCTCGTCCAAATAATCATCATCCCCATCCAACTAATGCCGTGCACGACGTCTGATTGAGGGCTGGGTGAGCAAAAGCGTGACCATGTGTGTGCCCGCAATCCTGCATGCACAACTTTACATGTATTTGTTTGTGCGGGGTTTTTTTTTTAAAAAAAAACAACAACCAACCACGACACTTCTTTCTCCCCATCCAGGAATGTGTCAAAAGAACTTAGCTTTAGGTAAAGCCGCCTCTTTTGCATTTTTCCTCACTCCTTTCCGGGCAGCCTGGCACCAGCTCTATCTACCCTGTGCCTCTGCACTAAACCTGCTGCAATGGAGCCCTTCGGGCAATCCAGCGCTTTGGGAGCAGGAATTGCACACTGCAGAGGCGCCTGTGCGAGGATTCAAGTGCTCTGGTTTCTCCTGGTTGTCTCAGTTCCTCCCTTCCAGCCTTGCAATATTCATCCGACCAAACACCCTCTTTCTGCCGGGTTATTCAGGTTACAAGCACCGCGCTGGACTCGGGGGCGGCTGGCAGAGGGTGGCC
>NW_009724081.1:0-201 GCF_000703405.1 Apaloderma vittatum | reverse complement strand
TTCAGCGCTGTGCTCTGGGCCAGCTTTCCTTTGTAAAAAGATGCGATGGGAAGAAAAAGCCGTGGCTTCAGCCCCCTCGGCTCACAAGCACTGTCTGCAGCCCAGCTGCCTGGTTTACTTTTATCCACGAGGGCTTTTAATTCCACAGGAAACCTTTTGAAGTACAAGTCAGTCTTTGCAAATGAATATCTTTGACTTTCT
>NW_009724080.1:15176-34434 GCF_000703405.1 Apaloderma vittatum | reverse complement strand
TTTGGTGCGGGGCCCTTCGGTGGGGTGACCGGGTGCGGGTTGCCGTTGGCTCTGGGCAGGCCGGCTGCCTGCTGCTTACCTCTCACCCACTGGGCAGGAGCTGGTGGGTTTGGCATGTGACAAATGTCCTGGGAGACCTTGGCTGTAGAGGAGAGCACCCGCTGAGCTGACTGCAATCACTATTTATTATTTTTTTCCATGGTTGGTTCTTGCAGTGGAATATCTATGTCAGCGATTGCTGGCGGGAGGCAACCCCTTTCAGCTCTTCCTTCTGCGTGAACGTGACAAATCAAATGTGCTTCCTGTGCCTGATTATTTTGCGTGTGCTGCTGCCTTGAGGCTCCCTTAGATGCTGTTTTATTTTGCTTTGTGTCCAGAGATAAATTGCTGGGAGAAATAGGAAGCTTGCTAGCATAGAGGTGCTATGGGAGGATATTGGCTTTGAAGGCAGCTTGCTATAGTAAGCTCTCTGTTCATGGCTGAAGGGAAGGTAGAAAATAGAGATTTTTTGTAACTGGATTTGAGAGATGAAAAATCCTGCTCCTGATCTACAGGATTAGGATGCTATTAGGTTAGTGCAGGCAAGTTAACATCTTGCAGTCCTGCCCTCCCTGTTCCACACTTCCCCGTTTGACACTGTTTAAACAGTCTTACAGTACAGCTAGTCTGCAAATAACTATTTTGTATTTGTGAAATTCAAAAAGAAAAAAAAAAAGAGGGGGAAGGGAAAAGCTTTGCTAAAATGCAGTGTCTGTTAAAAGCAGTATTAAAACCCTGAAGAAGTTGCCCTTTGTCAGCCCCCCCTATTCTTCTGGAGTATGAACCTAGGAATTGCTTACTTACTTAATTGCAGCATACAGGTTTAACGGTATCGCCTGCCTAGTGGCAGATCAAATTATTTTGATAGCGGGAAGCCAGTGGGACAAAGCATACGTCAGTCTCCCACAACAGCAGTGAATCAAAAGGGGATTTCAAATCTTTAATGTTCTTTCATATCAACAGATTGCAGCATCAGGACAGCCACGCTGAACTGCAATGCAAGCACATGAGTTGTTCAGACACCTACGGATGCCAGAACTTGGGGATGTCAGGCAGTATGTGCGCACCCTTCCAACAAATACGCTGATGGGCTTCGGTGCTTTTGCAGCTCTCACAACCTACTGGTACGCAACAAGACCGAAAGCACTAAAACCACCATGTGATTTAGCAATGCAGTCTGTGGAAGTGGAGGTAAGTGTCACTTGATCGATGTTGTCGTTCACTGAATTTTTGGAGCCTAAAGCAGTGTAGAGAAACCAAATACTGATTTATTTAAGAGTGTTTCTGAATTAATTGCATGTGGGGAATACATTTCAGGGAACATTTTTTGTTGGTTTTTTATTTCCTGAAATATGTCTTTAAAGTGGTTTTTTTTTTGTCTTTCTGAATTTGAAAACCAGCATGAGTGCTGAGATCATAGTGGTAGTAAGCAGCATGGGAGAAAAACACTTTGTGCTGAGGAAACTGAGCTTCTGATCTGACTGGTGGCAGGAAGCTTGTGTGTGTTAGAATTGGCACAGTGTACTCTTGAATTTCTGGCCACATGATCAGGTGATGACCTATTAAATTAGTCCTTGGGGTCAATGTATGCTTGTGTATACTGATTAGGCTAATACTTTTCTGTTGTAATATTTAGTTTGGAATAGCTGACAAATGAGACTTTATGTTGGGTTATAAGCATGAAGGGTACTAATTGTCCTCAAATGATCTGTGGAAAGATATTAGTCCTGCCAAGAGATCCCAGCTATAGAGTAAGCTAAAATTAAAGTAACCACTTGCTAAACTTTGGATGTGCTGGTTTAGCTTTTGTCTTATGCTTTATAGAGGCAGATAGTTAAGTGCTGTGTTTCAGTAGTGAAGTCAAATACAGAAATGGTCTGATTGGATGGAATTGTTGTTTGGAAGCAAATATAGACAACTGATTAAATGAGTGAGGTTTCCTGAGCAGCAGTTATATTAACTCTCATGTTCAGTAGAGAGTCAAAATTTTACTGCTTGTTTCATTTTTTTTTTTTCAAGAGTGCCTGTGTATTTCTTGAGGGTAGACATGGTGTCTCCCCCTTCTGAAGGAAGGAGATAACTTTGAAAGGTGGTGATCTTCAATGAAAGTATTTACAAAATATACATTTGTGAGGCTGTCAGTTTCTTGTATTACTCTTGATAGTGAGAAACTTTTTTATATATATATACTTGTCACTTAAGTCTCCTTTTACAGTACATTTTTCTGTGTGGATGGGCTACATCTAGTTGTCCTCTACCAACTGCATCATGACTCCTTGTACTTAGGAGTAGGTGTGACTGCAAACTGATGTAAGCAAATATGGCAGAGCAGTTTAAAAATTCCAGTAGGTAAACTTTCATGAACTTCAACAAAGCAAACTCCTGTTATAGCCCTAAATCAGGCACTTTCTTTGCAATGTTTTTGATGGAAGCTGAAGAATGAAATGTTAGTTGGCCTTTCCATTCAGAAGTTTAGCTAGTACCATTTATTTTCTAATCTTCTTCCCAGTATGCCATACAGTAAACTTACTGACACATCTTACTATAGCAAGTAATGGTCTTTATTAGGAGTACGCCAAGGGGAAACAAAAATACACTCTGGCAATGTGAAAATTGCCAAAAATTCCTCTTTTTCAAAGAATGCATGTAAAGCAAGGATCCAGAGGTTAAATCTTCCTTCTTCTGGTGAGCTTTCCCAATACTGACAGCAGCCACTTGCCAGGTGGAATAGTCTTCTAGAGCCATGTGTTTTAGTAGCTGGAATAAACTAGCAGTGAAAGCTTTCCAACTATGGAGGGTCTCTCTAGTCAGTATAGACTTGAGCAGATTGTGAGGGCTTTGGAAGATGGTAGAACAGTGGCTCTTAACTGGCTGTAAAACCTGTGACATGGTTATTTGCATGAGATTTTTTGACAGCAGACACATTTTCCTGCCTTTACCTCTTTAAAGTAAATTGCTCATCACTGCTAGAATCTGTGATTGAAATCATTGTTTGGTAATATGAGAATTCACTAAATGACTTAATGCATCCTTGATCCATATTGTACTAATTAACGTTGACTCTCTGATCAGAGCAAGATAGGTATAACAGCATTATTCTTTGTTCCCTCTTCAGAAAATACATTTTAACAGGAAGATTGAACAGTAGTAAACATTAAATGAAAAGCAGATGAGTGTGTTAGCATGTTTTGGTGAGTTCAAACATTGAGAACATGTTCTCAATGACTAAGCTCTATCCAATTCTGCTTATTGACAGTTCAGATACAGCCCTGAATGTTAAATGTTGTAAACAGTACGAAACTGTAATCAAATGAGAATGTTTTGATGCAAGTTTCAAGTGTCTGTTAGAATTGGTACTTTATAAAAGCAATAATTTTAGTACAGTTCTTGTATAAGAGTGAGAAACTGTATCACGTTAAGATGGATTGTCACTTCTACAGAAGAAAAATATCAAATACTGGTCTCAAGCTATCTTAACATTCTGTTCTGGCTAAGCAATATAATACTAAAAGGTTTAGGGAGTAAGCAATGTACTCCAAAAAAGACATGGCAGAAGGCAGATCTTTTGCTGAATTAATATATAATCTACCTGTTCATGAGTGATAACAATTTTGAGCTATAAATGAGTTTCTACTTAGTTCTGACTTGTTTCCTTGGCCTCTAACAAAGTTGAATGAGGTCAGTGACTGGAGCAGGGTTTCCACCTAAGTCTTTTAACTTGATATGGGAGGGAAAAGATCCTATTTACTGCTGTTCCATGTCACTTGCAATCTCTGGAAAGCTTTGATTTGCTTGGCCAGCAGCCGGTGACCCATTTTAACTATCACTGAGTGAGCATAAAGATTACACACTTTTTTGAGTACCAGTACAAAGAGTTAGTGAAAGTATCAGCTCTCCTGGTGTAGATGCTGCAATTAAAAGATGTGGAATGTGATCTTTAAAATGTGCATGCTACAGTTCCATTTCACGAAAAGAAACCCTTTTGCCTTCATAGCCTCGCAGCCTGATCTCTCTTGAGGGGAACTTATCAGAGCTATAGGTGAAAACTTTCCAGAATCCAACTGAATCCTGTGTCTGTAGGAGGGAGACAGCATAAATGAAGAATTTAGAGTTTGACTAGTGTGAGGCTGCATTGCGGAGACTCATGATATACTTAGTCTTCTACTATATTGTTAAAAATTTCAGTGCTACCGCAATGGTAGGAATATGGCATCAGTCCTGTGTTTTGAAAAGCTTGTGCACCCTTAATGTCTGTAGTTGCAGGCATGTCTGGATCTGCCTGATTGTAAATTTCTCTTCCCATTGGTGACTGATAGCCAGACAACTTGGCTATTGATTTGAGTGCAAGTGTATGGCTGTCAAATACATTAAACCTCTCTTTGAGAATCCAGATGCTTCTATTTGGCTCAAGTTCTGCAAAAACATGTAGGAGGATAGGATATAAATAGACACTAAGGTGTCAGTATTTTCTAGTAGTAAGAGCTTGGATTTGTGACTGGCATTTTTCTTCCCTTAAGAAGAAAAGACGTTATATTATAGACAGAGGTATTTGACCCATGAAAACTTTTAAAACTGCTTAGATTCTCCCGATACACTGCCAGAACTCTAGCTTGCCTTGTTTTTAAAGAATCACTTGACTGGATGTGTGCTTGTCACCGTTTTAAGTGATCGGTTTTAGCTGCTGTGTGCTTACCTATAGGGATTAGCATGCTTAAAATTATATGGCTTGTTTAAAAACTCTAGTTCAGACTTAATGCTGCTCAGAATATGCACATTGGGGACCTAAGCACCACTTGGTAGTATGCTTTTCCTTTCAGGAAAATAGAAATTTGGTCTCTCATCACTGAGGCATAGTGGAGCCAACAGTGTGCTTTGACACTACTGCTAATCTTAAGAAGCCTGTGTCAACAAGCAGTAAACTCATGGCTTGAACAAAAGCAGTTATCTTCTGTGACCCAAATAGGCATTGATAGAGTAATACATGCCTGTGTTGAAGTCTTTTTTTTCTACAGCTGCTGCTGTTCTGAACCAATGCCAAGGTTTTTAATGTCCAGCACTTGCTGTGTAATGGATCCATTTCCTGGAACCCCCTGAGCTGTTGCAAGGGCTGCCTTACATGAGTAACTAGAGGCTGTTCTTGCATTAATAAGATTTTCATTGCCTGACTTCTTAAGAACACTTTGGTAGAACTGTGACAACCCTTTTGAGTGCTTACTTTAGTACTGGCCAGATCTGCTGGATCCTATTCAAATAACTTGTGTGAAATCAGCCAAATATTCCAGTCTTGAGATGCAGATGTTTGATGGATGTAGTGACCAGTGATTTTTAGAGAAGTTTGTTGCAAACAGAATTACCTGATATTGTACTGATGTTCTGGATAAGAACAGTTCAGACAGGCTCTTGAAATAGTAGCTCTTGTTACTGTCAAGCAAAATGTAGACCAATATCATAGTATTGCCTAGTAGATGAATTCAAACTGGGAGCATAAGGTACAGTTTAAGTGATCTTCAGCATATCCAAAGGTACTTCACTGCATCCAAAAAGAGTAATTCTGAACTGGTGGTTTTCACACAAGGAGCTGTGTGTGTTTCACCAAAACTCTTACTCTAGGGCTATTGAAAACTTGGTTAATTTCACTTTACTTTGGGGAAAAAGAATAAAATGAGCAGAATTGTAAGTTGATTGTGTTTCCCTTTACTGAGAATTGATTCTTCCCTTCATGAGAATTGAGGGAGTCTTTTCAAGAGCAGTCTGAAAAACCCCCAGAAGGACAGTACAGTCAGCCCTGTGTGTGGTGTGTGTCTGTGAAGTGGTGTGCTGTCAAGTCTCATCCTCAACTTTGGTTAGTGCCTCAGGCCCTGCAAAAACTGCTTTTGTGGTGCTGAGTAATAAGGTGTGTAAACAAAACAGTAGTAGCACAGATGAGGGGAAAACAAATATTTCTTGACTGTTGGCAAGGAGTGGCTTAGGATACTGTATCTCATCTGATGTAGGAATTGTAGCCTGTGAAACATGGTACTGCTACATGGCACTTGTTGACATTACCTGTGACTGTGGTTACAAATGACATTGGTTGATCTTCCTCACGTTAGCTCTCGAGGTGGTAAAACTGGGAAAATCTAGAAGCTGACCTTGATCTGTGAAACCAGTGCAATAAAGCAAGCAGTCTTGCTTTTCTTTCTAGGCACAGACCTGTGCTAGTGATCAGCTCATTTCCTATAGAGTAGATGTTAGTCTGAGTACAAGTGTGCTCTTGAATTTCTATTGTTACAAATTTTTAGAGGGAAGCCAGTCATTAACTTGATCTAGGTCATGTTCACAGTGTACGTTTCTGCTTACTGTCAAAGGAGTGGCAAGCACTGCATTACGCATAGCGTTTTGCTAAAACAAGTTAGACTTGTTTTAGTGTTAAAGTATTTCTTTCCTCTGATGTGCATGTAACCTGCTAGCTTGCCTCTGGATGTGGGCAGTAGGATATCTTCTGCAGATAAACCTGTGTTTATCTAGCTTAGACCTGAACAGATGCTCTCTGGTCTTCCATGGTACTTTGAAAACAGAAAAATAAACCAACAACTGAGAAAAGCCTATGACTGCATATGAATAGGTTTTTGATATTGTGGATAGTGGCACAATTCAGGCACAGTTTTAGTTAGTCTAGGATTTGACTTTATGAAAGAGCCAGGAGTTGACTACAACCACTGATAGAATCTTACGCAATGTTTACCCAAGACCCTCTGTTTAACCTGCTAGGCTCTTCCAGCTAACAACTTGCTTGTAGGTGACTGTCATTACAGCAGGATTAATGAATGTGGCACAATAGTACTTGCATAACTACGGTTTGTGAAACTTGATTCACATAATGACATTATTTAATCAGTCACCATAAAGAATTATTAAATTCTCATATTAACTTCCAGTTGTAGCTTATGTAAATAGTTCTCAAGGTAGTACTGTCCTGACTTCCTCTAACTAGATCAGGAGGAAAGCTTTTTGTGTGAGATAGAACTTCAAATTGGATTAAAGGACTCAAATACTCTGTGCTAAATAAACAATTTACTTATGACAACGTTTGTTTAGGGTGTTGTTGACCACCATTAAAATTTAGGGTTTGAAGCCACAACTTGGAAGTGTGATGTCTTCTAATCCTAATTGGAAAAGTAGATTAGGATCTCAGCATTAAGGCTGTATGTAGAGAGCTCTGAGGCTAGAATGATTTAGAAAGCTTGATGGAGTTAATTATGCTGCAATAATAGAGTAAAACATTTTCTTAAGGAAGATGCTGTGTCTAGTAAGGAGTGTCAAAGGGCATTTTGTCATTCTTGTTTGTTCTGTGCTATCATATAGGTAGCTGAGAAATAATTTTTTTTGCCTGATGGATTTTCAGTAATTCAGGGAACAGTCTGACTGAGCAGTGTCCTGGGAAACTGTGCAGATCTCTCACCTAGTGGTGAAAAGAACTGAAGTTCTCTCAAGCAGAATTTGCTGTGGCTCATAACGAAGCTTAATGGATTAAGTGTGTTTATTTCTTCAGGAAACCTCTGTTCATTTATAACCAAGTGCATCTAATGTTTCTAATTGGTTTTCTTAGGGTAGTGAGCATGCTCGAAGGTCCTCTCTTCTTAACAGCAACGAACTGTTGATTTACTACTATGATGATGTGAGAACAGCTTATGATATCTTCCAAAGGGGTTTGCAAGTCTCAAGTAAGTCTAAAATTAAAGCTAGTTTTTTCACATATGCTGGGAACTAAAGGTCTGGCTTTTTTGAAATGCATTTGGGGATAGGGGATGTCTACCTAGTGATATAAGCTTTCTTGAAGGCAAATTTAGCTGTGATCTCTTGTGAAGCAGAGTTTTATGAATAAAGTTAGTGCTGTGTCCCTTAGTCTAAACCAAGCTTGTTGTCTCTATCCTCCCCTAGCTTCCCTCCCTGGGCACCCTTCCCCCCCCTCTCTGAGAGAAAGAGGTTTGTATTCTGAAGGTGTCTGCAAACAATCTAGAGGTTTGACACCTGAGTATAGTTTAGTGTAGTGTCAGGACAGAGGAACTGGGTTTTAAATTTAAAGTAACTTCTAATTTATCTTTTGTAGATAATGGTCCCTGTCTAGGTTTTAGAAAACCAAACCAGCCATATGAGTGGATCTCCTATAAAGAGGTAAGTACTCTCTTAGTGCTAGACCTGCTTTTGCTTGCTGAGACCATTGATACAGCACCCAGTAATGAGAGAAAACAAATTTAATTATTTATAGATGATTTAAAGTAGTATCAATATTGCAGAAAGTTTCTAGTTCCTGTTAAAATATCTTAAAAGAACAGCCTCAAATATGTGCAAGGAGGGGGGAGGAGTATCTCCTGCACTTGGTTTAGTAATGGTTTTATTTCAGATTTTTTAATTGGGCTACCTTGGCAGCTTTTAGTATCTCATTGTTGACCTGTTTAGAGCTTGGACACTGCCTCTGAAGGGCTGCAACTTCAAAGTAGTATTCAGGATCTCATTCTGTGACTATTTTAGGCACTTGCTTGTGAGAGGCTCATCTTACACCAGGAAAAGTCCTTATCTACAGATGTTACTTGTGGTTCTTCACAACTTGTCTCCATAGTGCTGAATGGTGGTTGCTTAGGATGTTAACAAATAGGCTTTTAACTAGTAGCATGCTCTTTCATGATTGCTAAAAATATTTTAATGCAAATCTTTGTTAACAGGTGTGACCTCTTAAGTTGTTTCTGATTTAATCAGTTATTGTCTTCACTTTTGCATGAACCTTGCCTATTGCTTGTTGTTAAGGTCATTAAGCACCTTTTGTATGTAGATATCACTTTTTCCAAGGTGGTTTTGCTGGGTACTTGTTCGGTGCAACCTCTCAAAGCTCTGCGTTGTCAGTTATGTGACTGATGGATTCAGGTCATGTGCTATATGGAAAGAATTTAGAGAATTGCCTTCCCGAGTTTTGTTTATAGAACTATCTGAGTTTTGTCTCATTCTCTTTTTGAAGGTAGGAATACTATTCCCATAAGCACTGAATGAAGTGATATTTAGTGCTTGTGTTTCTGGTCAATCACATGCTGAGTTACTGCAGGGTCACTTCTGATGTTTAATACAGGTACATAGAAAAGGCTGTTTTGTATGTGATCTTAGCATTTAAACTCTACCTATGCTTTTAAGCCCAACTGGATTAAGTGTCTCTGCATATACTGAGTGCAAGGTGTAGTATCTACAGTCAGTGCAGTGTAAGGGCACTGCAATGTGTAGGTTATCAAAGTCACTGAGGACAACCAAAATAGCCTGGATAAATTCTGTCTACTTCATACCAGTTGGCCTTATTTTTGTATTGTAGGACTTGAGGTAAAATAGTGTCACGGGGTGTACACTGAGCTTGCTCTCAATTTTTTTTCTCTCTTTTTTTTCCCCCTCCAGGTTTCAGACAGAGCTGAGTGCGTAGGCTCTGCATTACTCCATCGAGGCTTTAAACCATCTCATGTTCAATATATAGGAATCTTTTCACAAAATAGACCTGAGGTAATTTAATTGACAATGTGTGTATTGGTGATCTAACTGTTACTGAAGTGGCTCACTCTTTATATCTGTTTTTTGCCAGCATGCTGAGCTTCCCTACTGAGTATATTTGGTGGTGGGAAAAGGCTAAAGATGGACATAAAGGTTGACCCACAAGCCATAGACATGGCATCTTTAGCTAAGAACCAAAACTGGTAATTGACACAACTCTTGGTGTCTTGTGTTGTGTCTTTTTTTGCTTCCACAGCTGAATGCAGAAGGCTGGAGAGCAGGAAGAGAATTGGGAAATTCAGGAGAACTTAATTTTTCCCCTCTTTTCAGTTTATAGAGGAGGTCTGTTTAATGGGAAGCTATGTGGTACTTGAATGTAATCACCATTTGCTTTCTCTTAAAGTGACTTTGGAGTACAAGGTAATTGGAAGTGGTTGGAAGTCGTAAGGAGGTGTTTAAACCCTTCAAAATCCAAAGAAACACTTGCAGATTAAATATTTGGACAAATAGAAGGTGGCTAAAGGTGATAGAACTATCTCTGCCAAAGGCACTGGGTACAAAGATTCTGGGAGGGAGAAGTGCTGATGGAAGCAAAATTTGAAAATTAATTGCAGTTCAGTAAAGGGGTGGAGAGACTAAAGAAAGTGACATGATTAAAGATCACCTGACAAAACAAAATTGTGTTACAAATGTGAGATAACTAAAGAGATATTTAGACTGATTAGCTAGTGTCTATCCATTTTAACCCAGAAGTGGTTCTAGATTGTTTCTAAAAAAATATTATGAAGTACTGAGTAAATATTTTCTAGACTAATTTATTAAATGTATTTGATAGTACTAAATTTCTCTAACCTACATTTATGTGCTTAGTAGCTTGAGCTGGTACTTGCTGCTAGTTCAGTCCAAACCTGCCTTGTGACAGAGGACTGGTTCTTAAGTTTTGCCAAAAATATGCTGTTCCTCTTGATTAAACACTTCCAACTGGATGCCGTTATCTAGAGCCATCTACGGCATTGACAGGGTTAAAAGTTGTGTCAGTGTCTCAGTCATGCTGGATGACAGCTTGCTGTTGGATCTCTTCTGATTTCAGTTTGTCACTGAGCCTTGCCTGCTGTCATTAAAATGCAAACTGTGTGACAAGTGACCTTGACCCACTTCCTCCTCTCCCAGCCTACACCACAAAAAAACCTGAACTCTAGTCTTGTACGGATGAAGAAAAACATTCCAGACTCTTAAATATGCAGTAGTTTGCTTGGATTTTCCTGCTGGAATTCCAGTTCTAACAGATACGGTTTTATTTCCACATAGAAAAATACTTGTCTCCACTTAGGAAACTGTTAAATGACAGGCTGTAACAGATGCTTCAGTTCAGTTTTCTATGCTTATAACATTAGGAACTGGGAGTAAAAAGGGGAGCCAGATGTCAGTGTTGTGCCAGTTTGAGCTGTTTCTCTATAGACATTTGGGTACGAGGTCTATGACTGCTGGATCGGTGGATTTTCAGAAGGAGAAGCATGATAGTGTGGTCTGCTCTTGGATCGCAGAGACAAAATGTGCTTGAGTTGCACTGCTCCAGCAGGCTTTGAGTTGGGTCAGAATGAGCTGGAAAGACTTACTTAAACCAGCAACTTAAAATCTGGGATTTTCCCTGCTGAGAACTCCTGTATGAGTGTTGTGACATCTCCAACATAATCGCCTGTCTGCATTAGTGATTACGTGAGGCTTTTTTGTGTGAAATGATTCACATTTGTCAGTTAAGGGAATAACTGCTGGGGAAATCCCCTAATGGGAAAAATCCTAGCATGCAACTTGCTTGAATATTCACTAAAAAACAAAAGCTAACTTTGGATTTATAAATATTACTTTCTCTTTGAGTAACTGAAAAACAGATGATCTCTTCTACAAGCAAGGAAATTGTGTTTTGGATTGTGAAAACAGAACAGTGAAAAACACAGTGTCCCTTAAGAGATCAGAGCCATGTCAAAACAAGTGGGAACTTTTCAAACTGTCTGTATTCACTGCTAGTTGCTTGCTTGGGCTTTGAGTGAGAACTCGAGTGTCAAGGTTTGATACTTGTATTTAGATACTCCTAACTTTACAAGCTAAAATGGAAGAAAAGTGTCTTGGTAGCCCAGAAATAAAAGATGCCAGTTGTATTGAGAATGGTGGTGTGCAAGAGTTGTTGGAGGCTGCAACAGGAACCTTTGTATCACCACAGTTTCTCAAGTCTACTATAGTAGGCCTCCACCCTATTACCTCTGCTGAACAGCAACACAGCTGTACCTGTGCAGTACAGCTGCACAGGTGGATGCTATCTAGGAAGAACTTCTCATTGACCATTTTGTGGCTGGGATAGGTGTGCATGCTTAGACTTACCAGTATGTCTAATGTCTGCATAAAAGTCTAGTTATCTGCTAGCTGGCCTTGTACTAGTTTCGTACAAAGTTGGGTTTTTTTGGACAAGAGGCGTACAACTTTCTGAAAGCATTATGCAATAGAGAAATTCCCTGTCTTTAAGGCTGTCTCAGTCAGTAGAGAACTTACTTTAGGAAACCTGCCTGTAATAAACAGTTTGTAAAACTGAGATTTAGCAACTTCAGTAATAGCCTCTATATTAGGTGCTATATGGAATAGCCAGCTGAATGATGTCTAAACTTGTCATCGTATGGGGTGAGGTAACTGGCTAGTGTCCTGCAAAAACACTGGAAAGTGTGACAGTTTGGGGGTGGGGAAGGGAAATGAGCACCCTTGTTAATGCAGTCCTTGTCAAATTTTAAAGATATATGCTTTGTTCCTGGAATGGACTAAAGGTACAGTGACTGAGAATTTTTGTTACTCTCTGGAAAAACTGTGATGTTCCAGTTCCACTGGCCTCTTGAAGTGTTCAGAGGCTTGCATTTCAGGAGTCACATGCTACCCTGTATTTTGGTGTGACTGGTTCCTTACAAAGTCTATACCCAATAGCTGCTACCTGGAAAAAGACCTGCATGACTATCTTACCTTGATGGTACTTTGGATGAAGTCAGGCTTGCTGTAAAGCACTGTCAGCTTGCATCACACACTATGTGGCTGCAATATCCATCATGTTTATTGGGTACTGCACCTGTTAGCAGGCAAGTCCTTCCTACTGCAGCTTGCAGGGATGTGACTGCATTTTTTTTTTTTATAGAAGTCTTCAGATTAGATTCCTTTAAAGAAGAATGGCTGGTCTTGAGAAATGCCAAGAAGGTTTCAGGGCCTGTCTTTCCAAAGGATTTCTAATTTAAGTGCGTATGTGGCAAGTCTGATCATCAAACAAGATGCAGATAATAGAGGTGGTGTGAATATATTTAATGTGTGACAAGATGTGAGCAAGTCCCTCATAGATTCATGTACTATGGTAATATAGAATATTGAAGGCTTTGGTGACCTTGATAACCTAAAACCATGGAAAAAATACTGTACTCTTACTCAAGGTCTCTTTCTGCTAATAGGCAAGCTTATGAGACAGTTACTGTTAACTAGTTTTCAAAAGTACTTGAAATTACTCTTAGGGGAGAGATGAATTTTATTGGATTGGATTCTTTCCTATAGCTCCTTATTGTGTATTTCTTCTTTCCTCCTTCCATGAAAAAAAACTTGGTAGATCTTCAAAATTATACAAACTGCCATTATTTTTTTTAGAAAGACTTGTCCAAGTGAAGTCTGTCCTATTAGCTTCCTTTTTAGAATGCGAATATTTCTTGGAGGTCTGTTACAAGACAGTGATTCATATCTCTCTTTGTGCAGTGGGTTATCGTCGAGCAGGCATGTTATGCATTCTCCATGGTGGTGGTGCCACTCTATGATACGCTGGGAACTGAAGCAATTATGTACATCGTGAACAAAGGTAAGACATCTTCAGTAGTTCAACTAAATGAGTGATAGCAGAGCTGACTGAGGGCAGAACTGTAGCCTTCTTCAGAAGAGTCTTCCAGTACCATATTCTGAAGTATGTATGAATCGAGTCTAAACTCAGCTTGATGTATTGATAATGTTGTTCTCCTTCATCAGCTGACTTGTCATTGGTTTTCTGTGACAAACCTGACAAGGCCAATCTTCTGCTAACCAGTGCGGAAAAGGGGGAGACTCCGATACTCAACACTATTGTTATCATGGAGTCTTTTGGCATGGATCTTGTGGAACGTGGCAAGAAGTGTGGGGTGGAAGTCTTCAAGATGAAAGAAATAGAGGTAAGCACACTTAATCTACTGCATTCAATCCATTTACTTGTGGAGAAAGAAGAGAGTGTCTGTTGAACAGATTTTAGGACTGTGAACAAAATGGATTAGTTTCAAAACATTTAATGATCTCTTGGATTTTTATGCAAGAAAATATTAAATAAAAATAGCTTGTTATAATAGTATTTCACAATGCTCAAAATGTAAGTGTATATGCCAAGATGACAGAATGAAATCTTATTAACACAGTTCAGACTAAACATCAGATCTGAACTTTAAGGCTTGTGAAGCAGTAACACAGTAATTATATACTGTGACTAAGACTTCAGAAATATTATTTCGAAAAGAGCCTGCATATGTTTGTCTTGTGAAAAATGACTTCTTTCCCTGTATACTGATTTTACAAAATAGTTTGGGTTTTTTTGGTGGGAGGAGGAAAATGTCTTATAGTAATGGAGGGAAATGAGACTTCCAGGTGTGGGAAGTAGGGACCATTCTGCTTAGCCACCTAATGCTCAAGTCATGATTTCACTTGTACTTATTTTGTCTGCATAAGATACCTTATGCAAGTTTATTTCATAATTTCACTTACTTGGAGAACTCTGTCCCACAATCATACTGCATAAAGTAAATCTTTAGTATGATACTACAAAATTTAGTTTAGCCTGGTTGCACCTGGAGTTCTGGTGAAGACTTGACTCACTAGGGCTTGCAAACCTCCAAAGAAGTGTGCTTGTCTTGTGCTGGTGTCAGTAACTGATGTGAAACACTTATTTCACTGGACTTGTTTTCACAGCAGTCTTAACTGCTATGTTAATAGGGCCACCTTCTGGTAAAGATACAAAAATGCTAGTGTGTCTTAAAAGATGATTAATTGTATCATAAATAACTAGTCTCAGCAAGACTGCCAGGTTGAAATGGGGCTAAAAACATGCAGAGTAAGTATAGGTCACAGGCAGAAGGGTTGGGTTAAACTTAAAGATTGTTCCAACTGCAAGTTGGCACACTAAAATCAGCTTTTTTCCTTGAGTTGAACTCCAGTTCCTGGTAGAGAAAGATGCTTTCCACTGGATCTTCTAGTTACAGGAAAAGAAAACCAGAGAATGACTGTTACCTTTAACTTAGAGGGCATTGGTAGTGGTTGTGTTTGGTTTTTTCTTTTGGGGGAGGGGGGTGTAGGTTTTATTGTTGTTGTTTTAGAGGTAGAGCCTTTTAGTATCTCCCAGAAGGCAACTATGGACTGTTTAGGAGGTTAGATTAGAATAGAATGACTATTTCTACCTTTAAGTACTTAATTTTATGGATTTTTGACTTGAGCTTATTGCTCAGCTGTGCTTTATAGGTTGTGACCAGTTCCTCTGTATCTTCTGGATGCCATAGTCATTGTTTTTGATACCTAATATCTGCATGTATGCTGTGGTTACTTAGAGCTGAGTAGGTGTGAATAAACGACTCTTCAACAGGAAGAGATGTTGGGGTTCTGTTCTAGGAGGTTCACAGAAATTGTGGCTGTATATTCTATAAATACCAGGTTCAGTAAATGGCAATACTCAAAACAGGCTGTAGGGGAAGTATTGAGCTTCTGGTGGTATCTGAAATGCAGATGTTGCTTCGAGCAGACAGCTGCATTGTCAAATTAGCAAATTTTTGCATAATGGCACTGGTTCAAAAGGACAGGCTTACAGGTATTGGAATGTTAACTGTTTCTGGACATTCCTTTTTTCTTAAAGCTCTTTGGGTAATCTAAGAGGTATATCATACTAGAGAAAGTCTAGGGCTACTAGAGGAATGCGTAGTGCTATTGTGCACTTAGGATGGAAAGGCAATGGTGAAGCTGATGTCTGCCCTCAAAGGATGCATCCAAAGCTATACTTAAAGGATCCATTTTAATTTACTGAAGTCCTTAAGCTAGTATGCTTCTAGTCTTAAATAGGCATAACAGTGAGTCTTGATTTGAAAATTTAAAGCTTATAGATATGGACCATCGGCTTTCACATTTTTCCCCTTAATCTTTACAAAAGGATCTTTTTGATATCCGTTCCCTTCTGCCTGAAGAGCTATGATATCTTTAATGGTCAAGCCTGAATAAATGTAATGAAAGAGAGGGAAGAAGAGGCTCTGAAGGAGGGAATGTTGTGCTCTCCACTTTTCAGTATAAAAGGAATACGAACCACCAATGATCCTTTATGAGGAGGTTTGGTCTTCCTTCTCACAAGCAGTGGTGTTAATGAGAGGTGCTTACTGAGATGAATCTTGCTCTGTCTATTCAGTGGTTGTCAGTGGCACATGTATTTGGCATGAGGTATAGGACTGATTTGCCTGCTGTGGCATGTTATAAAACTGCTTAACATTGAGCTTCTCTAGCAAATGACTTCTGATTTACTAGCTGGAAGAAAAAACTGAATTTTAGATTAATTACCACTTTTATATTTGGAGAACATGGTAGCTATTCCATATAGCTTTAAAATGTCCTTTAAAGCCTTTGGTATTTTCTTCTAAGTTGAAATGCCTTAACAGGCAGTCCAAATGATGGAATATTATGATGTCTGGTAAATTTAAAGAAAAAAGGTTACGTGCACATGTCTAAACTGTTTCTGTCCATTTTCTCTGGTTTCTATAGGAGCTGGGAAGAGCACACAGGCAAAAACCGATTGTAAGTATGAAATTAGTTCAAGCGACAATTTGAAACTGGGTAGTGTTCTGTAGATCAAACTAGCAAATCTCCCTATCTCCCATAGCTCAGAAGTAACACTAGTATTTCAGTGTTTTGTCCAGGAAAACCTTTTTCCTTGCTATCTTAACCATACTAATACTTTCTTGACTCTCATAGCCTCCAAAGCCAGAAGATCTAGCAGTCATCTGTTTCACCAGTGGAACGACAGGTACACCTCATTACATTATGCAGAATTTATTATCCTGTATGTGCAAAATGAATTCAGAAGCCCTCCTACTTTTTTTTTTTTCAAGACTCTCCCCTGCTGCTGCATCTTTTTGGCAAGTAGTAGCTGGGGAAGTTTTATGGTAAGGCTCCCTTTGATTTTTCCCATTGAATACAGAGTTGCAGTGTTATGGGGTGGAGGTGTTACATTTTTGGGCTTGGAAATAAGTATTGTATCTGTATTTTCATTATAGTAAGGGCTCTGCATCAGACTTCAATCTTTCAGTTCTTCTGTAGTCTTTTTTGTACTGTATTAATGAAATTTGTTCCTTAGCTCTAAGCAATTGTGCTGTAAGACCAAAATAGACCATCTGGATGTGACACACCTGACACTTATATGTTAATATCCATGCTGGCAGGGAGTAAAGGGAAGAGTACAACAACCTACCTTTTTAAAGCATATGTGAGAACAGAAATTAATCTGGGTTTGATAGCTGCATATTCATACAAATGCTGAATTTTGAATGAGAAGCTTATCCAAGAAACATGACAATTTCTTAAAGATTTGCTCTCCCTATGGAACTTGAGGACTTCAGTACAAACTTAACTGTTTTTAGCTATTCCAAAAAGTGTGTTAGCAAGTTCTCTTGCCTTCATTTTAATTGATATATGTGGAAATATATTAATATCAAAGAAGGGACTGACTGATTGAGATGCTGTTTGGTTAGTTTTACCACTGCTTGGTAACTTAAGATCTAAAAATTTCACTGTTGCATCCCAATGTGCTTCTTCCTTAGGAAACCCCAAAGGAGCTATGATCACTCATCAAAACATAGTCAGCAATACTTCAGCTTTTGTGAAAACTACAGAGGTAAACTGCAGAGGTTAACCTTGTGCATTTGCATGAAGGGAAGAATCTTAGGAGTAAACCCAACATTGATATCTCATTAACTTTGGTCTTAACTTTTAGTAAGATCCAAGTGAAATTATAACTTGACAGCTCTCTGCCAATGCTAGGTCAGAAAGCAGTGTTTACAAGTTTCTTCTCTCAGGGTCAAGAACCTGACAGACCTACAATTTGGTCTGATCAAAGCAAAATGTTATAAAGATCCTGATGTGGTTCTACATTATTCTGGTGTGGTCTCTTAGTGCAAGCTCTGTATCAGAGGGTTTGTACTGAGGCTAACCTTTTCCACTAAGGATGGGAAAAGCCATAATGTATTTTAACGCCTTAAAATGTTTAAAGCCCTTGCATAAGTGAGCAAGCACCATGCTTTTACATGTTAGTGTTAACATTTAGTTTACAATAGACTCAAGTTCATCTATGGGATAACTAACATAATGGGTTTAAGTTCTAACATAGATGTAATTAAAAATACTTTTTATATCAACCTTATGGTAAATCTTTCATCTAAGATAGAAATGTATTTTTTTTTAAACCTTTAAGACATACTACTTTTTTTGTTCCTCTCCTTCCCTATATGGAACCTTCTGTGGTTTATATTGGAATTTGTTTCTCTTTATGATCGTATGAATGAGAAGTTGTAATAACCTGGTGACTGTACACAACTCTCAAAGATTACCATTTCTGCAATGTGTATTTACTCATGCTAGAAGTAACTGCTGTAATCTTTCTAATGAAAGACAATGCAGCTTCATTACAAACAACACTGAAGCGAGGGCCATGCTGTAGAGTTTAGACACTAGATTTCATTCTTTAAGGCTAAAGAGAATCAATGAGAACTAAATTTAATTTTACTAACACTTTCAGAAAACATACATGCCTTCCTCTGATGACGTTCTGATATCGTTCCTGCCCTTGGCTCATATGTTTGAGAGAATTGTTGAGGTAAGCATCCGTTTGTACTGCTCTATTGAGAAACTTGCTTTTCTTACAGAGTGCATGTCTCTTGAATCCCAGTCATACATGATTTTCCTTTTTGATTCTTGCATGGGTGTATGAAAGCTTGAGGGTAAGGTTCAGGAAAGCAATATCCCATAAACACTATCTAGTTGCTTTTCGTGCTGGAATATAAACATTAACTGTAGAGTTAAGGTTAATAAGAAACTGATTTACTAAGCATGAAACAATGCTTAGTAAACAATTCATTAGTGTGCACATACACTGCCTAGAAACTCCCTCTAATATAATTGCACGTTTAAAAATGCATGCCATTCTTTAGTCTGTGAACTTAAAAGTACTTTATAATGCGGCATCCTGTTTGCTTGCACAAAACTAATTTTAAGTTGACTAAATTTACCACTGTTTCCAGAAACTTCAATAAAAAGGAAGGAATTTTTTGTTTCAGTGGTGGTCTTTTCCAGAAAATTAAAATGGCTTTTAATGCCATTTGACTGAACTTTGAAGGTCTCTTGAATAAAGGTTGTTTTACTGCATAGCAAAACCCAGCACTTCCTTTTTGAGGATGAGGGAGCTCAAGTTGTTTTAATGCTGGCAGTTTTAAGGACTTCTGAACCCATCATTAGTTGGCAGGCACTTACCGAAAAGATGCAATTAACCGAAAAGATGCAAACTTGTTATATACAGTAGAGGCACAGGTATTAAATTGCTGCACTTATTGAAGTAGCTCCTCTCCCTTAGGTAGACTGCAAATAAGTATGTTGAAAGTAGCCATAT
>NW_009724080.1:0-15145 GCF_000703405.1 Apaloderma vittatum | reverse complement strand
GTAGGGAAATAACCAGCGTCTGTGCAAGTGTGAAAAGGCATGTTGATCCAGAAATTGTCCTGTGACTTCAGGAATATTTGGCTTTCTACCAAAAGCATGTACATACATATATACACATGTGTGCCTATATATGTTACGAAGATTGGGAACAGAGCGTAACTGAGGTGTACAGGTACCCTTAGGCTTTCAGCACTCTTTCTCCTGGTCACCCGGCTACCAGTTGTACTCCAGTGTCTGTTTTACCAATGCCTGTCTTACACCAGAAAGGTACAAGCTCTGTAGGTAACAGCTCTGCTCTTGATTGTGCACTGGAAACAGGATGGGAACTTGTGTTCTAAAGGATAAAGGAAAAGTGTTTGGATCTCGGTATACCTCTGCTGCTTGATGTGATTACACCAAGTAGGTGACTACTTGGGTATATACATAAGGAGATTAAGAGAGGACACTTTTGGTAAAAAGAAAAGATTTGTTACTGTTTGGGTTAGGTATGAACACAAGATCTCAGAAGCAATCTTTAGTCTCCTATCCCTGTTGTAAATCTTATGTTCACTGATTTTTTTTTTATTTTTCTTCCTGAGGAAGTTATAATGTCTGTAAACTTGATAGGACAAATGTGTTCCCACCTAGCAAAGGTGCTTGCTGCTCAGTCCCTCTGGACTGATGGATATGTTGCTTTTTAGCAGATGGTGGCAAAGCACAGGTGAAGGGAAAAAGTGACACTTCAGTATTTCTTCTGTAGAAAAGATGAGAATGGATGGCAGGGAATGGAGGAAGAGGTGTTACAGAGGAAGCAGAAGAAAAAAACCAAGCAGGTATAGGTAAACACAAGAAGAACAGAAATGTTATTAAATAGAAAAACAAAAGAGACAAAAGAGGACATGTATAGGTGTGGGTAGTAGAACTTCTAGATTCTTAACAGAGAATATAGAATGCAAGAGGGTTGAGTTTGCATTACTTGCTGTCAAGTCTAAAGTGATGCAGAAGTAAGCAGTGGCTCTGCTGGCATCTTCTAAAGAGTATCTTGATCACCTAATAACAGATCCTCTACTTGCATCAGTCCTTTGAAACAGAAAAGAAGACCAGAGTGCAAGAGAATGAAAATGAAGTAGCATAAGGCATAAATCCCTGCTGGTAAAATAGCATGTGCTGACTTTAAATGCAGAATTTCTTAGTATATAGCAGGGAAAAAACAAAGGTCTTCTGGTTTTTAAATAAGCTTGTTAAATATTTAAAATGGAGAAGTTCTGCTTTTTAATCTTTTGCTGCCTCTGGGTCACTGGCATTGCCTTATTTGGCCAACTGCCCTTTATGGATAGGACTTTTGTACTTTATCTTATTCTGTCAAAGTCCTTGGCCTGGGTGCATCAGACATGTCTTGCTTCTTGGTCTTTCTAGTCCCATCCCATAGTCTGAGAATGCTGCAGAACTAGTCCAAAAGCTGAGAGGATTTAAGGTGGATCCTGCACAGTCCAGTCTGTAGGACTGTCATACATATACAGCTAGAACACATTATACATCCTGTGTTCTGAGTGTCTACTTTTTTTCTACCAGTGTGTGGTTTTGTGCCATGGAGCTCGGATAGGATTCTTCCAAGGGGATATCAGACTGCTTATGGATGACTTAAAAGCACTGCAGCCAACTGTATTTCCTGTAGTACCAAGACTGTTGAACAGAATGTTTGACAAGGTAAGTCTACAGGCATGAATCTAGACCTGTGCAGGGAGAAGACTCAATGAGGTTTGCTCTGTGAGGGTAAGAGCAACTGTTGTGCTCTGGATAATTAGTATGCTATCAAATTGTATATCTCTTTCAAAAAGAGATCTGAAAGTGCAGGGCATAGTACTGGTTGTATTAAAACACTTTCAGGCAGCAAATACTAGTGTTGAAAAGCCTAACTAGGGGACTTGGTTCTCTAACTTAATCACTTTCTGCTTTGCTCTGAGCAAGTTATTTAAGTCCAGTCTACAATGTGAACATGAGGCTTAGCATCTGCATGCCATGCTTTTAGCATCTGACTCATGAAGTGGAATTTGCAAACCAAGGTCAGGTGTTTGCATATGTTTGCATGGATGCATACAAGTTTCCTACACAGCAGCCGACGTGTTCTAGCAGGGAGAATTATAAATCACCCAGTTGGAAGTGCTGGTGCAAGGACTTGTCAGCAGCCCCGGCCCCTCCTTGTGCTCACTACTTGCCTTGCTCAGGGTCACTGGAGATGGGCATTCAGAAGTAGATTCTTTTCCTTAGACTTCAGACTTTAAAACACCCTTTTGCAGATGGATGACTGCCTGCATGTGGGATACACACAAGGGAGTTGAAGGATAGCACAAGAAGTTCTGTGACTGCTTGAAGAAATAGCAGAGCTGTATATGCTGTTTTAGCCAGGACAGTGCTCTAAGTGGGAGACTAAGAGAACAGCAAGTAATACAAGGTTCTTCTTGGCTTCAGGAACAAATAGTGCAACTCGGATCCATTTGGAGGGGAGGAAATCCAGAGACTAGCCTGTAGTCTCATTCTGCCCATGCATTCTCACCTAGAGTTTGAGAAGCAGAACTTAGGACTCTTCTCCTTTCATAATGTCCTTCTGCTTGTTAACTCTGGTGCTCTGGTGTTTTCACACTGCTATGGCACTGTTTCAGTCTTGCCCAGCCTTGCAGTTACCTGGCATGTCAAGTGGGAAACTGGGGTAGCAGGCAGGGCTGTAATGCTGAAGAGCTGCTGGGTCTTTCTCTTTCCAAGTGACTATACTAAGCTCTGGTCTGCTGTTGAGCATGCTCTGGCTTCCTGATAACAGTTAGGAGGAGCCTTTGAGAAGTGATCCAAATAGCAAGATTATATATGCAAGACAGATCTCCATTTGGTATTTCTGAAGGGTCCTGTATTTCTTCAGAAAACCCTGTGCTACTTTACATTTTGTGATGGTGTCCTTCTAAAAATACACTAAAAATCATACTCAGTTTGGATTTTGATCATACTGCAATAGAAAAGTAAAACATGAGTTATCATTTATTTTGATAAAGAAGCTATACATTGAAACAGCAGCACACAGTTTGGGAAGCAACAATTAGTTAAGTGGTAATTTTAGTGGACATCTCTCACGCTGAGGTATAGGCTGAAAATCAAAACAGAGTATTTATTCTTAGAATTAAGATGCCTACCATAAGGTTGTTTAATTTACTTGGTTTTCACTGTCAAGAATCTCTGTATGCTTCTGTAAGCAAAAGGGAATAGTAGTCTGTGAAGTTTCTAACCACAGATCATCTTTCTTAATAGATTTTTGGACAGGCAGATACCTCATTGAAGAGGTGGCTGCTGGATTTTGCTTCCAAGAGGAAAGAAGCAGAACTCAGAAGTGGTATAGTTAGAAATAACAGTTTCTGGGATAAAGTCATCTTCCGTAAAATACAGGTATGCCTCTGAATCTAAGCTTGTGATTGCTGCATTTCATAGGAGTGGTTATAATCTAGTGTAGCTTTTACCACTGATTAAAGACTACCTGGCTACTCAGAATAAGAATCAAAGCTGTCTTTATTTCCAACTTCATTTTTTCAATTCCACTCATTGTATTAGGAAAGTTATTCTAAAACAGTCTGGTGCTTCTCTCTCTTACCACTCTGAAAGCAAACACTGTCCTTCTGAGGGAGGAATGCTAAATATGACACAGTGCCACCTCTAGCCCCTACTGTCTCCTC
Source organism: Apaloderma vittatum (assembly GCF_000703405.1). Lineage (NCBI taxonomy): Eukaryota > Metazoa > Chordata > Aves > Trogoniformes > Trogonidae > Apaloderma > Apaloderma vittatum. Next base: position 11,453 of record NW_009724080.1, on the reverse strand, counting down.
ACTGTTGGTCACTAGTAAGTTATGCCTGCTACTCACTATCTGGCACTCACTTGCTATGGCCTTAACCTTGTTTGTGCAACGTGCCCCTTTAGCTGCTTTTTATAGCATTCAGGATGTAAAAGAAGCTGACACAAGACAGTTAAAAATAAAGCCACTGCTGTAAGGCCATGACTTGAGCTCTTCAGACTTCTGGCAGAGTCTGAATTGCAACGACACCACAGCATAGTCTTTGTAGGTACTGTATGTTTGAGATATTGTTTCTTCCAGCCATTAATGAGATTAAAAACACTGCAAGACAGATAACTTGCACTAGGAGACTAACATCCTTGGGTGACACTGTAGGTGAATAGTGGCTGAGGGTTGGATGGAAAAAGACTCTGGAAATCTCTCTAAAATGCTTTTGGTGTCCACAGTATCTTGTGTCTGTTGTAGGCAAGTTTGGGAGGAAAAGTAAGACTGATGGTTACAGGAGCTGCACCTGTATCTGCAAGTGTACTGACCTTCCTGAGAACAGCTCTTGGCTGTCAGGTGAGTTTCCCAGCCTTAATCCTAAACCCAAGATTTTAATACCTTGTTTCAGCTTTGATTTAGAGCATTTCTAATAGCCTGATTATAAGGATAACCTTCTGGCATCCTTCTTGGAGACTATACAAGTGTATACCCCTTTTCAGAGTTTAACTCTGTTCCCTGACATTTCTGTATTCACTCCAAAGTTTATTATAATTGAAGTAATCAGCTGAACTGCCTTAAGGGAAAGTTGTTTGGTTTTTTTTGAGGGGGGATATTGTAAACAATAATTAATATTCTTCAATTTAAGTTTCTTCTGACTTGCTTATAGAAGTATTCATAACTACTGTAGAGAATCTAATCAATGTCATGATATTGTAGTGTAGTTGCTTTGATTCTCTCCAGTATCATCCTCAGATTGCACACACTTGCATTTATCTTCAGAGCCTCCTCACAGTATATGTTTTTGAGGTAAAATTTACATAACAATAACACAGTATAGAGCAAATGTGTTGAAATAAATTTCAAGGATAGAAAACATGAAAACACTCTAAGGTGTGAGGCTCTTGTCACTTCCTGAAGTTCATCAATGGCATGCTGGTGTAGCAATGCGTTCTGCACTGAAAAGGGAAGCCTGTGTTGTATACACTTCATCACATCTCTGTGATTATTATAGGGACTGTATTCCTGGCTGTCTTAGATAAACCTGTCCTTAAGCAATGGGAAAGAAGTCACTGCTAGTGCCACTGTTCTTGATTTCTTCCTCTTGCTCACTGTTGCTTTCCTTTCTGATCTATAAAGGTGTTGCATAGCATGTGAAATTGAGTGAAACTTTGAGTAAATATTGGAACTGAAGGTGAAATATTAGGACTTGGAATTGTATATTGTGACAGAACTTAATATAGCGATATTCATTTTAGAAGATGCTGGGGACTTTGCTAACCTTGAATTTAAGCAACCAGAAAAAGCAAAATACTAATTTCATTTCAGCAAAGAAACTGTATGTTGAAAAGTAAATGTTAACTCTTCTGGTTTCATGTCCTAGTTCTATGAAGGTTATGGACAGACTGAATGCACAGCTGGATGTTCCCTGTCACTTCCTGGTGACTGGACAGCAGGTATGGCACTTAACATTCTGCTGGTTTAAATTTCAGGATACTACAAAAGTTCCATGAAGAGTACACCTATTGCGAAGTATAAGAGTGTTTTTCTTCAAGAGAAATAGAAAAAGCTTTGAAGGGATCCATTGAAGCTTCTACCCCTAAATAGCTAGGAATGTTTAGTAATCCAAACTTTTAATAGGCTTTGTCTGTGTAAGTTGAAGTGGATTTAGGAGAGGGGAGGTCATACTATCAACCCTTGTAATTTTTTTTTATAGAATAGCAATCTGCTATGTATATGGTAATTGAAACTATAGTAGGACTTTTATGTAAATATGCCCAAAGGGTGAGGATCCTGATTATAAGAAGAAGCAAACCTAAGTATATAGTTCAGCTTTTAACATTCTAGGGATATCTGAGAATTTTGTTTTGATCTCAGCAAATGTAAGCTATTACTGTATTGATATTGGTGTAGTATGTTGCCATAAATTACTTTTGTAGGTTTTTTTACTTTAGCATGTAGCCAGCTTGTCGTTTTAAGAACCTGACTAAAAAGCAGTTCAGGCTATTGAAGTGTTGCTCTACTTAATAGGTCATGTTGGAGCACCCATGCCATGCAATATGGTCAAGCTTGTTGATGTACAAGAAATGAATTATTCAGCTGCCAAAGGAGAGGGTGAGGTAAGTAACTTGAAAAGGTCAATATGAGCCTCTTAAGAAACCTTGGAAGATTGTTTTTGGTTCTGAAATAAGAAAAAACTACCAGTTTAATGAAAATTAAAAATTAGAGATGCCTGCTTTGCCTGTATGCAATGTCAGCTAACAATTCACAGAAGGAAAATGGAAAACAGTGTATTGAAGGGGAGAGAAAGGTGCTTACTGTGGGATAACAAATCACTGTGTCTTTATGGCTGTATGACCAACATGCCATCTTACAGCTGTGAAACTAGCTATCCTATTTCATACCACATTTATCCTGTAGTAAAATGCTAGCAGAGGGCTTCCTCCTCTGTGAAGTGCTGGAGAACAGCTGATACATGTAGCTTGTTACTGAGCTTGTGATGTGTGAGATGAGGTAATTTTAAACTGGCTGGAACGCTGTTAAGAGAAATGCAGATAAAATGCCATGAAGGCTGCTAATGATTAGTGACAACTGCCTGCACATTCTTCTGAACTTTTTTCTGCAGCCTGCACAAATTGAATATGCATGTTTATTTTTTTGCAAATTGCACTTTGAGGACTCAGCTTTATATGTAATGCTATATGTCCTGGAAAAAATATTGCAAAACACAACATAAACAGCTTGAACTTTGTGTATATACTTTGAACAGATGTCCATGCAGTAATTTATTCTTCCCAAGCCCTGAAGCAAATTAATGGTGGTGTCTTTCATAGGCTTTTGAGAGGCCTTAGGGGCAATTGGGGAGTGAGATAAATAAAAAGCAGCTTAACTACTTTGCAACTGCAAACAACATATAAACTGTATTTGTTTTACTTGTAATTTGTATGAGACTAGAGAAATCACCAGGCTTTAATTCTCAGAAATACTTAAGGATTTAGTTGGGCTTGGTGGTAGGAAACTGTCTGCAAGTAGAGAGCAATGCTGAGATTTTCTTACGTATAACTCCATGTTTAGTCCTCATCAGCAATTTTTGCTTTAAATGTTTTTAAAACTTAGTCTGCTAGAGGAATTGGGTACAAATTCTCATAATGAAAAACAGCTAAGTAGTTCTTAAACACAAAGAAAACATTTTTAGAAGTTTTAATGTGAGTTTACTGTGTTTGGAGTTACTTTGGACTTGGATAAATATGGTAGCCCCTTTATATCAGTTACTGTCTTTAATCTTTCAGTCCTAACTTCCTCAGTGTGAACTACTCTGAATTTAATAAATAGGTGTTGTAACTTGTTTTGCAGAGCTGAAGCCCATACCTGTAGAAGTGGCTCTCATTATCCTTTACCTAAAACAGATCTTGGTTGTCTGTTCTGTAGGTAGATTAAACACTCCTAGTCCTTCTTTCTGAGAGTAAGCTTTCAATAGTCTCTCTTCTGTCAGCCTTGCCTTTCACTTCTGCCAGTTAGCATGTTGAAGGATAAACTTGTGGATAGAATTATATATGCTCCCATGCAGATGAGGTCTTACTGCCAGTTAGCAGGATACGGGTACATGGTTTACTTTACCTACTGGGAAAAGCTATCCCCTACTGCCATCCTGTGATTGTAAGAGCCATGAAAAACATTTGATCGGTCAGCCTTTGACTTGACTGGGATAGAGTTCTCTTCTACTTGTATCCTCCCAGATAAGCTCTGTTTTGTAGCAGAAATTACTTGGTTCTTAAAACATGATCTTGGTTTGGTGCTGTGTTAAGGTCATCAGAACTCTCTTTAATATTCTGACCTCCCTCCTGTTGGCTAATTTTTCTGTCTTGTTGTATTGTGATTCACCAGCATCCCTATAGCTTATGCTAAGGTAAGCACTGAAAATAGTGGGCATGAGTTTTTCAAGAATTGGTCTCTGAACTACATTAGTAATTTCTTCTAGTCTGAGAGATTGATATTAGTGCCTGATGATTCTTTAGCCAGTTCCTTGCCCACTTTATAATTGTACTAATCCCCCAGGTGACCTAGTGTTTCATCACCTCCTATTGATATTATCCATTTGGCCTTAACTTAAAACTGAATTTTCTATCTCATTCTTCACAATTTGTTGTACAGTCCCAATACTATTCCCCAGACCATTCCCTTAGTGTCTTCTGTTACTCACGCATGCCAAGCCACTCCCAAGCTAGTGTGATGGATTGAATCCTTGTGGCTTCTGAGGACTCTTGTGTAGAGCTTTTAGGACTTCTGATTGTTCAACAGTTGTGTACCACGGGAATCCTTAAGCTTTGCTTAAATCTTGTTTATCTTGCCTATCTCTCTGTCCACACTTATAAGGATGTATTTTTTTATAGTCCTGCTGATCCTTAAATAACAAGAGTCTTAGCCTTTGTCCCCTCCTCTCACCACTTAAGAAGACTTAGACAACCTTGGGTGTTAGATTGAAAAGAAGATACTTAAATCTGGGAACACCTCTGGATATTACAGGCTCTAGTCCATGTTCCTGACTAATTCCTTTACTTTCATGTTTTTTTACTGACAAATAATCTAATTGTTTTAAGTTAGCTTGTTGTAAGGTCTGACCTTATTTCTTGGCAACCTCTTCGCCTATAAACTTTTTATCTTCTTGGTCCTTTTCTCATACCTTGTAAGCAAGTTTTTTGATAAATTCCCATGCATCCAGTTATATCCACAGAAATTGTTTCTGGTTTTCTACTTGGTACACAAATCCAGGCAACCTTCAGCTTAAAAGAATCGGAAGTTTCCTTTGTAGAGAAACTTTGAGTGCTCTAAGCCCCAAGATACTAATGTGGACAACAAACATGCTATTTGCTTGATTTACAGCTTTTTCATCACTAGTTTTAGCACAATGCCCCTGGCGCTTACCAAAGCTGAAATGAACATGTTGCCAGGCCAAGGGTAATATTTCTGAATCCAGCAGAATTTCTTCATAGTATCACAGAATTGTCAGAGTTGGAAGGGGCCTCTAGAGATCATCTAGTCCAACACCCCTGCTAAAGCAGGATTGTGTAAAGCACATTATACAGGATTGTGTCCAGGTGGGTTTTGAAAGTCTCCAAAGACAAACTCCACAGCCTTCTTGGGCAGCCTGTTCCAGTGCTCTGTCAGCCTCACAGTAAAGAAGTTCTTCCTCGTATTTAGAAGAAGCTTCCTGTGTTCCAGCTTGTGCCTGTTGCCCCTTGTCCTGTCACTGGGTACTACTGAAAAGTCTGGCTCCATCCTCTTGTACCCACCTTTTAGATATTTGTAGATGTTAATTAGCTCTCCCCTCAGTCATCTCCAGGCTAAAGAGTCCCAGCTCTCAACCTTTCTTCATGAGATGCTCCAGAGCTCCAGTTGTCTTTTCGCTCTGCTGAACTCTCTCCAGTGGTTCCTTGTCTCTTGAACTGGGGGGGTCCAGAACTGGACACAGTATTTCAGATGTGGCCTCACCAGGGCAGAATAGAGGGGTAGGATGACTTCCCTTGACCTACTAGCCATGCTCTTCTTTATGCCCCCCAGAATACCGTTGGCCTTCTTAGCAGTAAGGGCACATTGATGCCTCCTGGTTAACTTATCGTCTACCAGGACTTCAAGATCCTTCTCAGAGCTGTTTTCCAGCAGATCTACGCCTAACCTCTGTTGATGCATGGGGCTGTTCCTCCCCAGCTGCAGGACTCTATTTGCCCTTGTTGAACCTTATTAGGTTCCTCTCTGTCTTAATGCTCCAGCCTGTCCAGGTCATCCTAGAGGGCAGCACAGTCCTCTGGTGTGTCAGTCACACCTCCCGGTTTTGTATTATCAGCAACGTTGTACAGTCCTGATACTATTGCCCAGAGCAGACCCTTCCTACTGTCTCTTGTTACCATCTGTATCCATCAGCAAGATATGCTCTGTCCCCTTGTTGAGGTCATTCATGAATAAGCTTCAGATACATAAACTTCAGATAAACTTCTTCTGATAAACTCAACTAGCAGGTAGGAACCCTGCTGCTAGCCTGAAGGAGAGTAGGTGCTTCCAGTCACTTCTTGTTACACTTTATACCAATAGAAAATGTTAGGTCTCCAAAAACCAGGAGCAGGTTTCTGTACTAATGCATGAAATTCATACTGCTTTTTTTAGTGAGAGTTATTGAGAACCATTGGAGAAAGCTATTCACTGCAAATTGTTTGTTAACTTCCCTTCACAGTACCAGACCTTAACAAATGGTTGTTTTCAGGTGTGTGTAAAAGGGCCAAATGTATTTCGTGGCTATTTGAAAGATCCAGAAAAAACAGCAGAAGCTCTGGACAAGGACGGCTGGCTTCATACTGGAGATATTGGGAAATGGCTACCAGTAAGTGAACTTATATAGCTGAAATGTACTTCTATAGCTATTAGCAGTAATTTAACAAACAGAAAACATTTGCTTCTGTACACAATGAAGTAGGTGAAAGATAAATAATTTTAGGAGGAGGGCAGCACTGCTGTAGATAAATCTGTGTGTCTGTGGCTAAAGTATTAGTAGTGCTCATCCTGAAGCTTTTCCTAGTTCAGGTTAGATGGGTGTGGAGCCTTTTTTCTTCCAATATTAGTTTGACAGTGCTCTGGCACTATTTTACTGTGCTAGTGTGGCATGCTTAATCTGTGTAGATTTTTTTTTTTTCATTTGAAGTGCCTCTTCTGAATGGATGTTATTTCTGTCAACAGAATGGTACATTGAAGATCATTGACCGGAAAAAACACATATTTAAACTAGCTCAGGGAGAGTACATAGCGCCAGAGAAAATAGAAAATGTGTATCTGAGATGTGAAGCACTTGCTCAGGTGTTTGTCCATGGAGAAAGCTTGCAGGTAAGTGTTCTTTAGGTAACTTTGAAAATGAATGCAAGAGGAGACTGCAGAAAAGGAGTCTTCCTTTCTTCCCCTAAACTTTGGGACTGAAATCTTAAATTTTAATATTCCACATTTCAGTTCTGAATATACTTTTGACTCTAGCAGTTATAGGGCATGTTTCTGGATTTAGCTTCAGATCATGTAGCAGAGCTGGATTATTTTAATTTAGTGTTAATGGCTGTATATAAGTTGCTAACAGTGTGCAGGGAAAATAAAAAACCCAAGATGTCTAGGTTTTTGCAAGTGTAAATTGAAATGTGGGTCCTAACAAGATGAATTCTCTTAAGTGCAAGCTTCTGCACTGCACTCTTGTGGTAAAGTAGCAGAAATTGGCTGACTGAATAGCAGAATTGGCTGACTGAATCAGAAATGCTGTCTGAAACCTAACACAGACTAGTATGAAATGTGTAGGAACTAGAGTGTTGACTTTAAAAGACAAAATAAATAAATAGACAAATTCCCTTTTAGGCTTTCTTAGTAGCTATAGTGGTACCTGATCCTGAGACTTTGCGCAACTGGTCCAAGAAGAAGGGATTTGAAGGCTCATATGAAGAGCTGTGCAGAAACAAGGTGAGTCATATCTAACTAAACAATTAGCTGTTTAGCTTATAGCAACTTCTTTAACAATTAGCTGTTTAATTACCCTTTTCAAGCTATACAATATGTCCCTGTATCCACAGGATGTCAAGAAATACATTTTGGAAGACATGATGAGGATTGGGAAAGAATCTGGTTTGAAGTCATTTGAACAGGTAAGATGCTTGTGAAAACCGAACAACTCAATTCTTTGGACTTCACAACATCAATATGATCTGACTCTCCAGCAACTGCTTTAAATTTTTTCTGGATGCAAATTAGAAGCGATGGACTTTATGATGTCTAGGCAATTTTTAATAGCCTTGTCTATTTCAAGGAATGCAGCTTGGCAAGTAACTGTTTACTTTCCAGGTCAAAGACATCTTCATGCACACGGAAATGTTTTCTGTTGAAAACGGCCTGCTGACACCAACACTGAAGGCAAAGAGACCAGAACTGCGGAAATACTTCCAGTCACAGATAGATGAACTCTATGCTAACGCCAAAATGTAACTGAGAATGGAATGAGAAAAGTGGCACGTGTCTGATGTCTACTGTTGGCCTTCATATCTGTAATTTGACTACAGCAAACACAGGGAAGGAAACTGTGCAATCATTAACTTGTACAAATATGGGTACTTGCCATAGGAACATCGAAGAAATGGAACACTGCCTTACTGTCGAGTTGTGTTGCATACTGTTTTTATGGTGACCTACAATTTCCAAAAAGAGCCTTAACTATAAATGGTAACTATATGTAAGTTATTTAAGATTTCCTTGGCCAAAAATGGGACTCTCCTTCACTAAGGAGCTAAGGTTTTCTTATTGCCAGCACGTTTGCTGTCTGCAGTGTATTTTGCGGTTGTCAATTCAACAAAGGATTTGGCGGGTTTGAAAAATGCCTCTCCGTATCCTCCATCCTCAGAAGGACTAATTAATCTCTTCAAAACATAAACCAACAACCAACCACCAAAAAATAAAACCACCCCACCACCCTTACAGTTGTATAGCTGGTGTCACATCTTGCGTTAGTCCTGATATTACCTGGGGCGAGGCATCTGAGTGGGTGGGGTTTTTTCTCCCTTCTGTATCTGCAGCTAGTTCTGAAGTGCACCTTTGTAGAATAGGTGTCAGAACTGAATTCAAGTTCCTCAGAGTAAGTCTGCATTTGGTGGTTCTGCACTAGGAGTGCAGATGCTGTTAACTCAGTAAGTGTAGCCATTGCTACATTAATACAAATCCAGAGTAATGCCAGCCCTGTAAATGAGCAGATCCAACCTCTGGCAAGAACATTAGAGACCTAAAAACAAAATCTTGCAGGAGGCTGGGCTATGCTAACAGTCAGGTAAGCACTGCACCTGTACTAGCCACTTGTTTCCCTGTAATGAACGTGTATTTAAAATGCATTTTTTTAAAAAAAATGTGCCAGGTCCTCTAAGTGGAAGAGCTTCTGACATAACCTCTCAGTTTTCTGTGCTTTATGTATGAGCCACTGAGTATTCATCACTGAATAGCAAAATAGGTCAGGTAGAATGTGTTTGCCTGATGCTTTGCAGCAATTTGGGAGTATTTATATATGCCAACAGAACTGTGTGTTGGCACAGAATAGGTATTTGTTCAGGGATAAAAAAAAAAACAAAACTAATTCCCAGATAAGTAACAAAATAACTAGTTACCTTTTTTGTTTGAGAAATCAGCAGAAATAAGCCTTATTACAGCATAAGTCTTTTGCTATTCTTAACAGAGTTGGTTTTGCATTAGCATTCATTGCTGTTTTTTGAAAACATGGATATATGTAAAATACAAGCACAACAAGGTTTGCACTAAGATTTGTGTGTGATTGTAATGCACTACTCTGTAGCATAATTTCATACATGTGTGCAATTAAGGTACACAAATCTGAGTCAACTGTTAGAGCAGTAGTTTGTTACATTGGAATTCAAATGTTTGCTTAGTGTTGGCTATTTCTATGTTTTATAAAACCAAAACAATTTTCAAAACCAATGAAGGAAACCAAAATAAATATTTCTGCATTTCAACTCTCAAGTGTTTGTTTATTGAGGAAAGGTGCTGCTGACCGACAAGCCCAGGTGTAATTTGGTAAGTGACAAGCTGGAAGACGCCACTGCTGTCAACAACCAGCATTTGTCCTAGTATGTTTACACTTCTGGAAGGTAGCTTTCTGCTTTGGTCTGATACTTATGTCTTAAGTTTTTGGCCAATATCTGTAAGAAAGGGATGCTGTTTTATGTAACCTGCTCAATCAGATTTCTTAAACAAAAAATCTTTTGTCTGCAGTATGATTTGACAGCTAAGCTGTGGTTCTTACCATCATCATAAACAACTCTGGAGTGAAATTTGATGTTTTCTTTAAACTCTTACACTGCTTTTGGGTGGTAGTGGTTTTCCTTCCTGAGTTGTCATCATTCCTCCCTAACACTGTGCATTAGTTTTTTATCAGGGATATGGTATGGAAGATTTCATGACCAGATTTATCAGACCAGGGTAGATGAAGCATCACCACCAAGACAATGTTTAAAATGTAATCTTAATACAGATATAGTAAAATAATAAGCACACTTCTGTTCTTAGGCACAGTAAACTTTTTCCTTTTAAGGAATTTTGTGTGTTCCTTTATATGTTTTCTTGCCTGCTGAAGGAAATGTAAACCAGATTTCTGTCACTTATTCAACAGCATATTTGAATATGTGTGTTCACTGCTTGGAAAGACAGCCAAGTATCACCACACCCCTCCTCATGGAGATGGCTAAGATGGTGTGGTAGAGGGATGGATTTTAAGTTGATGTTCAAGGTTGTGGGTTCGATCCCCATTCGGTCCCCATATGTTGCCTGATCTAGTTGAGAGGCGTCCCTGCCCATGACAGTTGGATTAAATGATCTCCAAGGTCCCTTCCAGCCTAGGCCATTCTGTGATTCTTCATGCAGCCTGTCAGTGAAAGGCTTCTGGAAGAGCCGTTTATTGCTACAGAATCTATGTACTGTGCTGTACATAGTCTGTGCTACTGCTTGTTACCTTTGGCTAATGGACTGCTAAATGGGGCTGGGTGCTATAGCTAGCAAATTAGAAATACAGGTACCATCTCTTACAGAGCAGTATTTCATGGGGTTTTAGCTTATTTGGGGGTGTAGCAGCAACAGGTGATTATTGGGAGAACACCCTTACCTGTGGATGAAGAGAGAGGGCATGGAAGGAGCCAGTCCAATGAGGTAAGACTTTTGACATATTGATAAATCTCTAGTTAACCATTTAATGGCTGAGTACCTGAATATTGGAGCTAGGGACACTTACAGTTTTCCATCTGAGTTGTTTTGTTTTGTGTGGTGGGGTATTTTTGTTTGTTTGCTTTTGTCACACTATTACAGCAAGTACTAAATTTGTATGTTTTGAACCAATTTCTCCATAACTGCTGTAAGTAGATTTCGTGTTGTCCTTGCAAAAATGTGTTTTTCTAGCTAGGTGGGAAGTGAGAGCTGAGCCCTGTCTTGTCCCGGTTATGTGCTGCCACCTGTGAACAGCAGCAGCCTGGGCAGGGGTGGGTGAGAGAAGAAAACATGGCCCTTCTCCCTACACCACCCACCTCGGTCAATTCTGAACACCCAATCCAGAACGTGCTGCTGCTCACCACGCTACCTGGGCGGGGGAAAAACAAAAATTAACCCCCTGCTATTTATGAAGAAGCCTCTGAAAACGAAGAAAACCACCCGGCACCAGGCTACAGCTACGCCTCGCTTTTGAAGGGACTCGTGTGCACTGAAAATGAGCGACTACCACGCCA
>NW_009724079.1:77960-78606 GCF_000703405.1 Apaloderma vittatum | reverse complement strand
TAATAATAATAATAATAATAATAATAATATTGGAGAGCTGTGTTTAGGCACATATCAGACAGAAATAGCAAAACAACATTGCTGTCATGTAATTAATGATTCTAGTACTGTACTGTTCTAGCGTTGACAGTTTAACAAGGTTCCTTTACAAAACTGGCTGTGTTTAAGAGATTCATACAAACGATTCATAATCTGCAGAATATAATATAGCATGAGAAAATGAAGAAGGCGACTAGTTAGTCACTGAAGAAAAGCAAGCTCTGATATTATCTACAGAGGGAGAATACCAGGTATGTCTTGTGTTTGAATCTAGCATATAAAGGCATAATGAGACCCAGTGCCTGCGAACTGGAGTCAAACAAGTTCAAACTATAAATAAAATTCATGCTGAGAACCATGGAGCAAACAGCCGTAGAAGCAGTTCTTCATAATTTATAGATTCCACTTTGAGATTTGATGTCTTTCTAAAAGATATACTCTAGATCCAGCAGCATGTGGTTATACTAGATGCGGATATCCCATAGGAAATACAATACACTAGGCACACTGGCACTCTTTTGGGGTTCAGCCTGTAAACTCTGTGGTCTTTGGAAGTTGCTCTCTTTTCCTGTGCTATGCCTGCTATTCACAAACTCGGTCACTTCAC
>NW_009724079.1:9850-77929 GCF_000703405.1 Apaloderma vittatum | reverse complement strand
CTCTTTCCCACTTAGAAGTAGTTTTTATAGAGCACAATTCTGGCTCTTTGGTGCTGACATGTAGGGAACCTTGCACACCTTTGACCACACTACCAGGTAGGGAACATTTCCATCTCCACAGCTCTTAACCTGGCAAGTTTTTCCAGCACTAAATTCACATTTTCAAGGTTAGCAGTGTGCCAAGGTGATGGGGAAGAGGAAAAGAATGGAATGTCTGCCCAGAGTTGTAAAAAATGAGACGTTTTCAGTCTTAGGCCCTCAAATGTTGTCTGAGTAGAAGATGACGATTCTGTCTGTGGCTCTTCACTGAGTCTGGTTAGTCAACAATATTTACTGAGATGCTGGCTGCAATATTTGTATCTCTAATTGAGCACTGGAAGCTTTTATTTAAATGGAGATGTTAGAATTTGTCCCTCCAGCATGCACCTTCAGATACTCAGATCTAGAAGACTTCATAAATTATTTCACCGGCTATGGCAGTGATTCCTGCGCAGTGATTCCTGACTGACAACCAAACAAGAACAGAGCTAGACCCAGAGACAATATGATTGAAGAATTACTCTCAGTTTCACTGGATCAATTAGATCAGCATGTTAGAATGATTTCATGCCCTTCATGTACTCTTGATGGCAAAGAACATCAGCAGAAAAAATGCTGTAAATCTGAAGAGTCAGTCCTAATTGGAGTTTGGGGAATGCCATAACACTGGAATCTGGACAGTGTGCAACTATGTGCACTTTCCTGAGAGTTTTTGTTTAATGTTTTATGCTGCTAAGTTGAATTATGGTGTCATGGGACCATAGTGGAAGCAACCTTTACCTCTGTGTGCATATGTTTGGTAAGTTCTATACTGAGATTTCTGGGCATTTTTTGAAGAGCAGCAACAGGAAGAACCAACAGGAAAATTGTGTCATACTAAAGGTTCTTTAAACTCCTTATTCTGTGTCTGATCCAAGAAAAAAGATAAAATAATCCAGATGAAATATAACTGCTGGATCTGACTGCCATTGTGCTGCTTCCTTGCTGGATCACAGTGAAGGAAGCGTATACCTGCTACTATCTGCAAAGAGCAGGATCTGATAGTGTAAAATGTGAAGGAAAAAAAGAAGCAGCATAAAGTACAGAAAAAGGTCCGCTGGAAAGAATTCTGAAGAGAGACACAGGGAAGAGATCAGAGCTCTGGAAATCATGATTTACAAGAAAAAAAAAAAATGGAGACTGTAGCACTGGCAAGAGAAGACTGAGTAGAGGCAGCCTTCAAAGGCATAAAAGGTTGCTATGGAGGTCAAGAAAACAGAACAGACTCTTCTCCGTGTCCAGTTTGGACAGAACAATATGTGATGGACTAAATTGTGCTAAGGGGCCTTTAAGTTAGACGGTACAAAAAAATTTCTAGGTCAAGTGAAACAATTGAATAGGTTGCTGGAAATGCCAGGGAATTGCTGGAGGCTGTAAAGGACAGATTGGCCAAACTCTCTTAAATTTGTGAGATTAGATTGTGCCGTAGGGACACAGGATAGAGTAAATCACCTTCTGAAGACACCTTCAGCCCTATTTTCTGTGATTGTGTAATCTGTGTATCCACGTAAAGGGCTTCTCATGATTACAGTGACACTTATGTGTCTGTTTCTTCACTGGAATATCCAGCTTTATGTAGTCACTGAGATACTTTAGTCTCATGACTTGTGTGGAAGTTGCAGACCCAGTTTGCAGAAGGATGTAGAAGGCAATGATGCTAAATAGAAGTAGGGAGTATTCCATATACTTCCTAATGCATAGCAACTGCCCAGTGTCATTACTGCAAGATTCACAGAGGGCTTTTATTAGAAGCTAAACTTGTTTGTTCAGTGTTCGTGCAGACCATCACCATTCAGTGAACATTTTCTGTAGCAGCCCTTCTGCTCTTTAATCTTTTTGCATCATCCTGTCTCTGTTTTTCTTCTTCCCTGGGCCTTCACCTCATTACAGAAGATCCACAGTAGCCTCATTCTTACCCTGTCCCACAGCCTGCTAAAAAAAACCCCACAGCAGAACAGGCAGTGGGGAGGGTCGCATGGTTATCTACCAGAATTCGTCTTTCTGAAGAGATTGATACTGTAAAAATGGATTAAATGATCTCTAAGGTCCCTTCCAGCCTAGGCCATTTTATGAATCTATGAAAATGTTCAGTCTTGCCCAGTTGTTCTCTGAAGCTGCTCCATTTTGCATAGACACCTCAGCTAGTTATACGTCACAGAGGAGAGTTTTGCTTCCTACTGTGTTGCATGGCATGTAGATATTTATTGTACCAATGACTCCTCTGTTTGGCATTGTCTTTCAGTAGACCCTTCTTACTGGTGATAACATTTAGGTGCGTGCTTAGCAGACACTGCATATATCTATAATAGCAGGACTGTGGTTCTAGCTAACTGCTGTTCTGGGACTTGTGTAAAGCTGGGGAGAGTGCACTCTGTTGAGGAGAGCCTGCAAGAGGCCCGTTCGCTGGCACTGAGTGCAGGAGGGTAAGTTTTACTTAAATAGAATTAGTCCCAAGCATAGTTCTGGTAAAATAGAAAACGACATTGCAAATCACTTGGTGTTAAATGTATTTCAAATCAAGCCTTGAAATAATGCCAAAATCCTGGCAGGAAGAAATGTCAAACAATGAAAACAGCAAATGAAAAGTAGCAGGGGTAGGCTGTTGCTCTTTTCAGCGTATATTGGGGAAACTGTTTGTTTGTCTTGAATTTTTTTTCTTGCAGTGTTAATTCTAAGCTGCTAAGAAGCCATTACTGTATTAGGTATCAACTGTTACATGATCAAGGAGACTGTGTAGGTGAAAAGGTTGCCTGTTGATGGTAGCACTTTGAGTAAAAAATTATTTTATGCAAGAGCACGAGGAGGTTGATAGAGATGTAGGTTATAAGTGTGTGAGGTCTGCAGTGAGCCTAGATGGAGATTGTGTGAAGATGCCTTCTTTTTAATATGAGAACAGAGAAACCAATGCAAGTTGTGTTAGGAGATTGTGTAGCCTTCAGCAATTGAATGCCTTTTCACCGCACTTTTCTGTTGCTGATATATAAAGAACCAGGAAAAAAATGTCTGGAAGAAGATCCTATAGCAGTAGAGATGAGAGACTCGTAGAGCCTTTCATAGGAAAGGAGCTTAATTCACGCTTTTTTGAGGTCCAGCAAATGGAAGACAACCCATAGCTGGAAGCTGATATGCAGTGCAGGTTTACTAGCTCCTCCTTCCTTTACAGGTTGGAAAATTCACATTATAAAACAACATGGAAAATTCTTTCTAGACTCCTAGTTCATTTCCATTCTTATTATGAGTCATTTTCAGTCTCCTTCGACTATGAGTAGACTGATTTCCAAATATATGCAGAATTAGGTGCTTAAGAGTAGATGTTGTGTATCCACATCCCACCAGACCTTTTTCTCCATCTAGCTTGCACTGAAAACAACAAAATGCTTTTTAGTTAACACCTTCCCCCTTCGTCTGAAGTTTGCTGTTTCTGCATAACTCTGTGTGATACACAGTGATTCTGTCTTTGTAGCAGTTAGCTTCTGTGGCTTTTACTGACGTAGTGACACTTCCAGGCTTCCAAACTTTTGAGCCCATCATCTTGATGGAAATAATTTTTGTTGTGCTCTGTTGGAAGTATGGATGGTGGGTTTTTTCCTTTTTATATATATATATATATATATATGGTGCTAAGCCAGGCAGATGTAAAATTCCTTCTTGGGACACAGAGACATATATGTTTACACAAGGCACGTGCAAGGTGCCATATGGCAAAATCCCAGCTTTCAGTCCCTGCACATCCTTGTGTTTTAAATGTTTGGGAGAGAGTATACCCCTGTGGAGTCTTTACATGGTCTGCTGGCTGGAACTTCCTTGGAAAAGAGAAACTAAGTAAAATATAGGGGAGTGGAGATCTGGGAGTTTAAAAGTTCAGAGTTTAATAAGTAAATGGGAAAGCAATAACTCAGTTCATAGCAGGCATGCTCTGGCTATTAGTGAATTAATGACTTGGAGGAAAAAACCAAAAAGAATAGATTTTCTTAAACTGCACATGTATGGAAAGATCCTTTCTTCTCAGTGGAGTCATATAATCAATGATGTTTACAACAGGAACAAGCCAAGTACCCTCATCACAAAATGTGTGAACTTCTGTCTTAAAAGAGTCACTCTGGAGTTCTTTTAACCTACAGGCCCCATCTAACTACAGCCTGCTGTGAAAATCCCGATGGTGTCCCTTTAGAACAACAAAAAAGACAAACCAAAGGGGACTAGGGCAGGTGAGTGTTTGCATAGTGCTAAATGGTGTGGTGTTGTCTTCTGCCTTACACCAATACGCACAACGGCATTTATTCAGGGAGTGTGGATCAATTCGTCTGGATTCAGCTGGTCTCTGGGAACACAAGTTGTTCATCAGTCTCGTATGTCAGAGCAAGGAGTTTAAGTAGACTGACAGTAGCTTCTGTGCATCGTGCGTGTCCCTTACATTGGAAAATTCAGTTGTCTGGTACCTGGAGGGTGTAACCAGCTTCATCCAGGGTCAGAAATTGTGCGTGTGAATAATACAGTGGATTTGATAGAGCCAGCTTTGTATAGTATGGTGGCAGTCATGCATCTGTGGCATCCTGGAACATGTACTTGAAGGTGAAGCACAGGCTGGAGAGGATTGAAGGTGTCCGTGGAAGAGAGTTTCAAACTGACCTTAGAAGTGAAAAGGAAATGGAGGTGAGGGAAGAAGCAGGCAAGGAAAACGGGGCCAATGGCTGTCTCCTTTGAACATGCTTACTTATAAGGTGGCAGAGGCACTGATCTTCTCCTGTGTTTGGTAGGGCATGGAAAATCATAACGATATATCCTGTCAGAAATACTGAGAATTAAACCTTTTCCAAACATGGTCTTCTTACAAAAAAAAAAAAAACCACAAAAAACTAAGCACAACATCAAATTTCATTACATTGAGCTTATATTCTCCAGGTGCCCATTAGGAGAGTTTTAGGATTTCCTTTTAATTAAAATAATGTTTGTTGAGCTTAATATTTTCCTAAAACATTTATTTTACTGTCTTTTCCTCCTGTTACTAAAATCCTAGCTGTGAGGATGGATAATTGACCACAAAAAAGGCCAGATGTGCTGAGAACAATATTTTTTCCAGCTGCCTGGCAACAGGCAAAAGGTGATTCCAAGCTGAGAAGACTCTGCAGTGATGAATGTAATGACAAGACCCACGTTTCACAAGGCTGCAAAAGGCTTTGTCCTGGTAGCCACAAAAGAGGGCAATGGTCATTTTCAGTCTGCTCTCAGCTCTTCTGAGGGGACATAATTTAGAGGTCTGAGATCCAAGTAGAAAGCCAAGAATGTTGTGTTCCAAACCTGAGTGTAGTGAAAGACTCCTAGTGATAGTTATTTTCTCTGACAATCAATTCACTGTTGCCTAAAATGGTTATATTCTTACACATCTAGAGTCTAACTCAGAACATCAACTAAGGCTGTGAAGTCACTGGAATCTGAGCAGATGGCATGTGTTTTCCTGAATCTCAGCCATGCTTGCTAACTTCAAATAGTGTTGGGAAGGTCTCTGCTGGAAATCTAAGCTACGTAACATTGCAAGCCATTTTAGCAATGAGAAATGTAATGTGTTGTTACTGCGTTCTTTGCCTGTCTGTTGTACTCCAAGATTATCTTTAAAATACCATGAGAAAGCGAAATGTGGGAGCCATATCTATCCACATGCTCGAAGGTGAAAAGATTTCAGATCTCTGAACTACTGAAATGTTTTCAAGTTGTTTTAAGTTAAATATATAAAATTAAGCAGACTTCTTTATTTAGTGATGCCAACCCTATCCGTTCAGTCTTTTAAAATACTGTGTGTAGTCTGCAAAAAAGAAATTCCACAGAACAGAAATAAAATGCAATCCAAGTAACTTGTTTTAAAAATAAATTGAACATGAAATAACAAATATAGATGTAGCCAACACTTAGGGCCCCGAATCTACTGGAAAGATACGTGCGGGTTATATTTATATTTCACAAGTTTTTAAGATTGATATTCCACAAAACCTTAGAGGAAAGAGATCTTTTTTTTAGTCTAATCCAACTGAATAAGTTTTAATCCTAATCTTGTATTGATTTGTATTAGCTGTATCTATTTTCAAATAGACAGAAGCTCTGTCACCTCTGTTCTCATACACAAATATAGGACAATTAGAGTCTTCACCAGCCTCTGTGCAATATGGTCTGCTTTGTTATAAAGAATCTTTTGGCTCTTGCTTACTGTCTACAAGCATTATAAAAAAGTGAAGGCAAGTCTCTACCAGCTGGCCTTAAAATGTGAACAGATTGTAACTGATGAAGAGATCTGGAATGTGGTATGAGCTGCTTTGTTCATCTTCAAGATATGAACTCTTGAATGCTGCAAAGAAAATTGAGTGTTATTATTGTTAACCCTTTCACCCCTCAAGTAAAGATGAAGAGCAACAAGAGACTTGGAGATCTCTTGTCTTTATGTCTTGGAGAAAGAATTGTTGTCTTCCTTTGCCAGCCTAAATGAACCAAAGGAGCTCTGTGCGAGAAATGGTCGTGTGGAAAGTCAATATGCTAGACCCCATGGGCTGACCAATAGGCTGAAAAAACTGCACAATTATATTTGAACATCTTTAGTAATTTTCTCTGTAACATTGATTTTGTTTGCTAGTCACTATCTATGTAACTGTTTCCTCAGTGCCGTGTTCAGACTCTGTGTTTATTACCTGTACATTGCAGAAGACTCATATAATTAATGGAATAAGGAAGGAATTCTGCACCTTAATGGCACTGCTCTGGGGCTATTCAGCTCTGAGGGGTTTCTTCCCTCTTTCTAGCCCAGGAAAGAAACTTAGTGGAGCATGTTACTGATATCATGGAGAGAGAACTTCCAGAAAATACTCAAGTTAAAACTTAGCTTGTAATGATACAGTTTTCAAAGCTCTGAGAGTAAACTTTACCTACATAAAGAGTCTTGGTTGGGTGATCTAGGATCACATTGTGTTTGTGTGATTAAAAAAAGTAATCATTCGTAGTCAAATGTTGAAAGTCTTGCACTGAATTAGAAATTGTTGCAAAGGTCTCTTAAAGTGCAGAACCTTTCTCTTTCAAATGGTGAGAAGCCCAAATGCCTAGAGGTTTGTCCTGTACCAAGCAGTGCGAATGACTGCAGAGATGTCCATAAAACACCTCAACATTCCCTCTTTTGGATCTCCAGACCAAGATCTAGAAGTTTGTGTTTAGGGTATCTTGTTAGGAGCTTCAAGGGTAAGGTCTGCTTAAGGCTGTAATGACACCCATGGCTAATCACACCAGCTTACTTCTAAAATGTTCTTCTGTCTCTTCAGCTGTGTTTGTATTAGAAAAACATAGACCCAAACTCAAATCCCTTCTAACGGTGGTTCACTGAAACTGTGCTTTTTCACAAGGCATAGGAAACTGTCTCTGCAATCACACAGTCAAACTTGCCTTGTAGGAGGTGTAAGAACAACAATAGTATCTATTTTCTGGCCTTTATGCTCCTTTTCTGTCCCTCAGGCTTGGTGCTGTAGAATTAAGACAAGCCCTTCCATTCACAATAGAGAATGGCATAACAGGCATAAAAAACTTTGGGAAAGTGTTGATTTTGTTGTTGTTGAAAACGTCAAAAATTCTGGATGTTCATGAATCATTTTGAAGATCCTGTGTTTTGAAATACTCAGTTCATTCATTAGAGCCTTCAAACGGGCAGCACAGTGCTGTGCATCTCTGTTGATGCTTTTTAAATTACTGACCATATAGAGCTGTGGCAGTCACTCTAGCCATGCAGTAATGGAGATTATTCAGCGCTAGTTATGTGGAATGGGTTGCTGAGCATGGCTACAGTTCCTTCCCTACATACATGATGTTGCTATGTTGGCACCTTCTGAGTTAATAATTTTCTCTCAGTGGAGGGCTTTGATGGCCTCTTCTAGCATGGATGATTTTCACTTGTTTGAGAAAATCTGGTACTGTTTGGTCTTTCACTCATCCCACGTGACTCATCCAGCTGCCAGTAACAGCGTTCCATTTCTCAGTGTTGTCGTGGTAAATTTTGGACATCGCATCCAGACAAAACCAAGAATGGCAATTTTTTTTTTTTAAAAAAAAAGTAATTAAAGAGCATAAAGCAGTTAGGAAAAAAAGCAAATGACCTAGTTTGGTCTTCGCCGCAAAACCCACAATGCTCTGGGGATATCTAAGTATGTTAGGCAAATATTTCAAATCTATCTCTATTTTGAATGTGAGTCATTTCAATTTTACATCATTTCAGTTATTTGTTCATTGGCCTTAATTAGGTAAACTCCAAAGCACTGCAACATGTGTTTATTGTTGAATAATTACCCTTTTGGTTAGTTCTTGCTCTTATCTATCTACAGCCTTAATAGCTAATCTGATCAGTAAGAGTGAAGCCTTGCTGAATGGTAAACAAGATGTTCCCCAGGACATAAAGAGAGCTATTACCCTTTGGTAGGGCTGTTTAAAATGTTGATCTTATTGTTACACATGCAGGTGTCCCTTTATGTGAGGAGGTGCTCTGTTTTCCCCTGGGAGAATTTAACCCTAGCAAGAAATAGAAGGCTGACTGCAGATCCTGACCAGTGTGAGCGATCCTTCCTGAGGTGTGTAGCCCCATCATGACCAATAGGACCAATTCTCACACAACTTTATCTGGCATAAATCAAGAAGAAAACTCCACTAAAGTCATTTACCCCAGAATGACAGAAGCAAGATATCCAAAATTGAACTAACTTGGTTACTCATACGGAAGGAATTGCCTGATTGCAGCCTTTGCACATACTGTATCAACCTCTTCCATTCTTGCCATGGGCATTTAAATGTAAAGATATAAATCAAAACTGCAGGACAGAAGAAGAGAAAGACAAAAGGTACCTTGATGGATTCCCCTTCCATGAGATCCCTCTGGAAACCATTCTGCTTTTATTAGATTTACTCTGTGTGAATTAGGATTAGTTTTTATATGGATTTATGAAATGGCTATGGCTCTACTGAAAACAGGGTGAACTCTCTGGTGTAAGGCAAGGAGTATGTGCACTTTTCATCTGGTATTGGTAAGTTACAGTATGTAGGTTAAAGGCCCCTTGATACCAGTGAAAGAGGAGATCTAGTTCCAGACATGGAAAATGCTTAAATCTTGTGTATGCCAGCCAGTGATGTTAATATTGTATAAAATAGCCAGTTGTCAAAGGGCCAGATTCCGTTCTCAGTTACACTGGTGTAAACCAGACTTTCTTCTCCTTTTGTTCCGAGGCAATGAATTTGCTTTCACATGTTCTTGACTATGTAGACTGTTTGTCTGTGTTCAGAGACAATCTCTCAGTTCTTGTTTTAGTTGCTGGGGGGGGGGGAAAATCCCCATGAGCTGCCGGTGTTTCTCCTTGGCTGTCATTGTTCCAACTTGTTAATAAATCTGCAAGGTATTTTGTGAAGGTGACTGTACAATGGGTTGGCTGAAACACACGTAATTTCATGGATATAGTGTAAGTGTTCTGTTCCTTTGCAGGGAGAAAATGTATTTTCTGATTTGACAGCTACAAGAGAAGATAATCGTTTTTGACAGCACAGGGATAATGTTCATGTTATTCTAGGAAATCTCCCTCTTCACACAAATAGGTATCAGTGTGTGCCACAGTTGGTATTGCTGAACTTTGAATGGAAGCTTCAAGTTTCTATGGTTTGATAATATGATAAAATTGATAAAATGTGTATTTAGAAATCCCTAATGAATTTCAGACTTGTATCATTTGGGGAATGAAAGAAAGAAAGCGTTTTTATTACTGGTCCAGTATAAATTCAGAAGATTTAAAAAAAATCTGCAGCATTTTGTATGGAAGATACATCTTGAATATATTTCAGGTAACATTGCTGATGGAAAAATTGAGGAACTGTGAACTGGGTTTTGTAGGTATGCCTGATTTATCAGCTTCTCTTGATGGTGTGGCCTTTAAAAGTGTATAGAACTTATTTCACCAGTGTTCACTAGTGTATTTAGATATCCTTTAAATGTGATTCATATATGCAAATTAACAGCTACAAGTCTGATTATACAGATATTGCTTGTGACGTGGAATAAATTATGATGGGATAAAGCCAGGAGAGGAGTGGAATAAAGCCCAGTGGTGCTGTGAACTCCAGAGGCTATAATGATAAATTATGTTATAATTACAGGCAGGGCTAAGCTAATGATCACAAACACCCACTGTAAGCTGAAAGGCATCCAAAGTCATCTTAAATGCTTAGGTCCAAAACCAGCAAATTCAGCTGACTGCCCCGCACAGGTCAAAAGATGCTGCATTTCTGTACGGCTTCTTAGTCTCTTGATTCAGAACAATCGCATAGTATCAGTGAATTCTGATCTCTGAATATAAATCTGAAATAACTAGAACATATATATTAATTACCATGAGGAAGGCTAGCAGCCCATTTTGTATAGTTTAAAACCAAATTGTTTTCTTTTTAAAATCTTGGGTATAATTCCTAAAAATCTTATGTGGGCTTTTGTTCATATAAAAATAATGCTGGCCTACACTTACTAAGACTTATCACATGCCTTGGTAT
Source organism: Apaloderma vittatum (assembly GCF_000703405.1). NCBI lineage: Eukaryota > Metazoa > Chordata > Aves > Trogoniformes > Trogonidae > Apaloderma > Apaloderma vittatum. The sequence continues at coordinate 67,306 of NW_009724079.1, read as the reverse complement.
TGTGATGGAGCTCAGCAGGAGAAACCAGGTATTCTTTTTCCAATTTTAAAGATTCTGACTTCTTAAAACCCGTAAAACTCAAATAAATAAACAGTAAAGAAATGTAACGTATCAGCCAAACACTGAAAACTTTTCACTGGAACCAAGGAATTCTGTTTTGGAAATGTCACAATAATGCCTCATGAGACTTGTAATTTGGGTGTCACATGTACCCACTCTTTTCTATGGGCCTGGATGTTTGCCTGGACTACTTCTTCATCTGCCACAGCCTTCCCTGTTACAATGGTGCCGTGGGGCATGATGGGGAGGCTGTGGAGCCCAGCCAGTGGAAGAGAATGGACTTTTGTGCTGCGATCCCTTTCACAAATTCTCCAGTTACCAGAGACTTTTTCTGCTTTCTGCTGTCACCTGTTTCTTCTCATTTATACTCACCAAAACCCTGAATGTGATTCTGCTTTTAAAGCATTTGCTGACTGTAATTATAGAGGACCACAGCAAGTCAGGCTCTCTCACTTGCCTTTCGTTTGCTGTAGGACTAGCAGCTGTCCGCAAGAGGAAACGAGGGTTCATGTATGTTAAGGGGTAGTTTTGCTCTGAGGAGCTGCGCTGAAGCAGTAACTGACTAAAATGAGCACAGTCTCTGACTGGAACTTCAGAAATGGTGTAAAAACTGCAGTGATTTCCATGCTTCATGAGTACAGTTTTATTTACCCTTATGTCGTGAAAATATCGTTAACTAAACACTGTGATATCTGCTTAACTGTGTAGTGTTTTACCTGTATAAGTGTCATATATGTGTAATACACGTGTAAAACTCAGTGCAGACTGAGAGACGAATTGCTTGAAAACAGCCCTGCAGACAATGACTTAGAGATACTGGTGGATGAAAAACTGGATGTAGGCTGGCAATGTGCACTTACAGCCCAGAGGGCTGATGGCATCCTGGGCAGCATCCAAAGATGTGTGGTCAGCAGGTCAAGGAAGGTGATTCTCCCCCTTTACTCCAGATTTGTGAGAGCTCACCTGGGGGACTGCATTCAGCTCTGCAGCCCCCACTACAATAAGGACTTGGATATGTTGGAGCAGTTCCAGAGGGCCGTGAAAATAGTCAGAGGGCTGGAACACCTCTCTTGTGAAGAAAGGCTGAGAGAGTTGGGTTGTTAAGCCTGAAGAAGGCTCTGGGGACACCTTAGAGTGGCTCTTCAAAGGGGGCTTGTAAGAAAGATGGAGCATGACCAATTCCAAACCGCTCTGTGATTCTCTCTCAGTACACCCCTGCTCTGGATAACACCACAAATTATAGTACTGAAGTGGTAGAAGTTGTGCCACCAATGGCAAGTCCAGTGTGGGTTTCAGTAGAGGAAGGACCAAACCTGAGATCAGTGTAAAACAGGTTGTTTGTGATGAGGATGTTTCTAAGTCCTTTGACTGCTCAGAGGGGTTCATTTCACTTAGCTGTAGCTCTCTGAGAGTCAGATTTAAGTTACTTGTTTAAGGAACCTTCTATAGTCAAGCGAAAGAGGAAAGCACATCCTGAAGTTGCATGAGCCTATTTTAGACACCCATTTTGGGATGGCTGAATGATGTAGGCATTGTCTGGGTAAAACTCAGAGACACCAAAACTATGTATTGTGTGATGAATTGTGCATTGTAACACAGTAGTAAAGGAAAAACCTTGATGCTTATAAGAATGGGTGATTTGCATGGAACTGAGTACAGGCTTTGTCTTTTCTGTCACTTTGACTGAAGAATTTGGGTTTTTTTTCTCAGCGTGCATCACTCAGTACCTCTGCAGAGAACAGACTGTCTATAACTACAATGCAGTCTTGCTCTGTAGTACCCATCACTGTGAGCATTGCGTACAAGAGTGGAGTTTCTTTCCGCACTCTGCATGAAAACTACAGAAGTATGCTTGCCGTTAGTATCTGACACGGCTACATTTTGTATATGTGGAAAAAAAAAAAGAAAATCAGATTAGAGAAATTTCTACCATTTTAAAAGCATGTTTCATAGACAATAGTAAATATGGTGGTAGTTGACCTGACAGTAAAGTAGAAACACACCCATCTAAAGTCATAATCACAGAGGTAATAGTCTGCAAAGAAAAACTTTACCTAAGTTCACTGTTTTTAGAGTTCCTCACCTAGAAAATAAAGGGATTCTGAAACATCCGTCTCCAAAATCTAACACAGGCAAGACTCTTCTGTAAAAATACACAGGAAGAAGGGAAACTGTCAGACTACAGGTTTTTTGGTTAGATTATGAAGTGTAAAATAGCCACAAAACTTAAAATGAGAAATAAATTGTAGTTCACAGATACAAATTCCTCTGCAATTAATTTGCTTCCTTGTGAAACCTATTTTCACTACCATGTCATCTACAAGAATTTTGCAAGCACATCCAAAATGAATTTGCAAATAATAGTTAATGTAGAAGATTCTCAGTCAAAGGCTTATGGGTTTTGATTTAATTTTTTTTTTTTTTTTACAGTGAATGGTGGCTACAATCATTGTAGTTTGATCTCTGAGAAGAAGAACATGATGGACATGGAGATGACAAGTAGCTCAGTACCTGTCTGCAGGCAAGGTCTGTTCATCCACACAGGAAACTCACTTATGCGAGACCACCCCCTGTCCTGTGAGAGACTGCTTCATGTTGGTCAGCTGAACTTGACGCACTCCGATATAAGGTATCGCTGCAAGTTTTACTGGTTGATATATTTTGCTCTTCTGGAGTGCATCTTTGCTGGAACTATTTCCTGGTAGCATCCGTGGATGCTACATTTGGAAGAGTGGTTTTGCCTTTTACTTCATCTTGGAATTCGTTTGGATGCTAATTTAGCCGTGCTACTCCTTTGCAGGTTTGCACTGCAGGGACGTGCAGGTGTGCACAGACAACTCTCCAAGGCTGTGCCAGAAGGAATCATAGAATCATAGAATTATAAAGGTTGGAAAGGACCTTAAGATCATCAAGTCCAACCTACAGCCCTACACCCCGTAACACTAAACCGTCCCCTGAAGTGCCACATCCAGCCATTTATTAAACGTGTCCAGGGATGGCGACTCCACCACCTCCCTCAACAACCCATTCCAATGCTTCACCACCCTTTCAGTGAATAAGTTTTTCCTAATATCCAATCTAAACTTCTCCTGGTGTAACCTGAACCCATTCCTTCTTGTTCTGTTGCTATTCACTAGGGAGAAGAGACCAACACTCAGGAGTCACTGAACATGCAGCCGCAGCCCCCTGAACTGAAGCTGAAATACAGCTTCTCTGTGGGGCTCCTCCAGCATGCTCAAAAGTCAATGAGAATTTTGCTAGGGCCTCAAGTGAGGTCAGGCTCGCCTTCTCTGTACCTCCACCCCAATGCCATGTTGTTTCCAAGTTGCAGTCTGGAAGGCAGAGATGCTGCTTACTCCCAAATCAATGGGTCCCATATGGTAATTTGGCATGCCACCATCAAGCCTACAGGAAGCCAATGCCGCTTTTATTTCTACAGCCTTTCCTTTAATGAAGTATTTGCAGTGTTCCCATACGGCCGCATCCTTGGTATTTGCTTTTAAGGCCGTAATGTGAAAATTTGGTCTCTGGTTTTGATATATACACTGTAGTTGGATATGCTATGAACAGAATCTCTATTTAAACATTTGCTATAAATTAATTATATGAAAACACAGAACTCCATTATTTTTTTGTTGTTTTTACAAATTTAACATTACCAGATTTTAAGCAAGTACCCTAAACAGACATCCATTGTGAATAGAAGCCTGCTACAAATTAAAATCTGTCCATCTATTTTAATTACACTGCTTTTTGGCACAGGATATAATACAGAATAATCTTGACCTTTTTGAAGAGCTGTAGAAAAGAAAAACCTCAAAAAAGTTGCAGCCTTTATCTTAGATACTTGGAATAATTGGCACTCTGTGCGTGGAACTATCAAGTCCAAATTTCCATATTCACAGCAAGAGGAAATATGGCATATAGCTTGGTCTTGGAAATCCGACTGTTTCTGATTTTATTATACATATTTATGTCTTGTTTCCCCCTTTCCGTTTGCTGGTGGGGTAAGAACATCTGTGTTTTCAGGAGAAGGAGGCACAGCAATATGGCAAGCAAGTGCAAAGAGCTTTTTATTTGTTTGTTTGAAAAGGCCAGATAATATCCATGCCACAAAAAAAAATATTCTGCTATTGGTACAAAGATTTGTAATGCTATCACAGTTCGATGTAAGTCTCCTCCCTCCTGGCTTCTTTATGGCTCAATGTGGGACTGGCAGTTACCAACCTTTTTTTATTCTGTCAGTGAGGACAATTATGGAACAAAGATAATTAGGGCAGGAGCAAACAAAAGGAGGAAGAGAGTACTCTGCTTAGATCTTTAGAACCTTTTTGTAAAAACTATAATGAGGAAACGACAGATACCTGCATATCGGGCATCACAGTATCCACCCTCAGAAATATGAACCCCTTCCAGCCTGCATTTGGAAGAGGATTCCCAGAACAGGATAAGGGATTGTCTGCTGCATAACATGAGAAAGTCGCAGGTCATAGGCCTAATTCCCTCACCTTTGCTTTGTAGCATGCTCTAAAGCATTGAGGCTCTCCTGCTTTTAAGCATCAGTTTGGAAACGTTTGGAGGATATCTTGAAGGACCCTTCCATTAATTTATGGGTTGTTTGTGCGTCCCACTGATCATGCTCTGCTTGGCTAATACTAGTTTTGTCTGCATTGGATTTGCAAAGTAAAGCCAATGCCCATCTCTGCTCTGTGGACCTCATAGACACAGTGTCTAATGCTACTCAAGAGACACATGGGACAGAGTCAAAACCTTGACGTGTGAGAGAAGGTGGACAGCAGCTGGGATGATTTCTGTTGATGTTGTTTGTGATGCTAAAGGTTCTTAATAAGCAAGTAACAGCAAATGTGGTCTTTCCCTGAAGATCTGAAAACAGAAGAACGTAACTGAGGTGGGAATGAATGCCCATCAGGTTCCAGTGAAATCGATAGGAGCCAAGGGGGCTCTGTGCCTCCCCAGATTTCAGAATGAATGGGTATAGGAGCACACAGAAGTCAGGGCAAACTATTTGCTTGTTCTGTCCAGCTCTAGTGACCAGCACAGGAAGAAAGGGAGATGAAAATTCAGTCTCTCTGGGTTGAGCTTAGACCCACTCTGCATTTCTAGGATATGGAACACTTAAGGAAAATCTGAATAAACCAGAGAGCACCTCTCCCAGCAATCCGAAATCTCCCTCAGGGTTTGGGGTTAGGATTGGCTTTGTCCTTTTTTTCCCCTCAGTGCACTGAAAGTTTTTATCCCCTTCAGCTTCTCCTTGAATCACTTTCTCTCAGAAACTGTATTCTAGGGATGACTGCCTTAATCCAAGAATCAAGAGCCCTCTTCTTCCCAGCCCCTTTTCCTCTCTCAGTTAATAGCTTTCAAGTTGTGCAACGTAATTGCTGCTACACGCTATCTGTGAATGCAACGTGCGTGGGACTGGAAAAGTCCTAATACCTTCCTTACCACAACTGGAGTCAGCACACAAACGTTGGCTTTTTGTCAAATAATCCATTATCAGACATGGCAAACCAGCCCACACTGTGCTCCGTGCTTGGCATGTAAAACCCAGGGAAGACATCAGAGCAGCCAGATAGTGTTGCAAAGGGTCCCTGAATGTGCAGCAGAACAATCCCCTCGAGCTTCTTAAAACTGTCAATTATCTCTGATTACACATCTACAGTGGCAATTGAAGGCATGTATGTTTTGTAAATAATCTGGAGATTTCAGATACAGTCATCTTTTCCTTTGAGGGCAGTTGGGAACTGCAGTGCTTCTGGCATGGTGCTACTGGCCTCACACTCTGGCTCCAATTACCACGTAAGGGAGTCTCTTTGGAAAAACTGCCTTAGTATCCTCTGAGCGGCTGTCGTTCTTCGAAGGCCTTACACTCAGCTTTCATGTGCTTAAGCAGCAATTCTGTTGCCTCAGACTGTCCATCCCTGACACATGGATGCTCACTGCAGAGAGAGGTTTGTGGGGGATATTCTCCTGCTGACCCCACTGCCTTCCAGGGTTGTTTGTCTGGAAGCCCCCCAGAGCTTCTCATGCTGATCCACATGTCCACACAGTGCTCTTGACACTGTCCTGCTGTCCTCTGCCCCTCTCACTCTCTTCTTGGCTATTTGTTTCATATATATTTATATTTTGCCACTATCCAGAGATTATGAAATTGTTACAGCCAGCACTGCCTGTCTGTACCAGGCCTGGAATCCAAGCCCTGGCTGTAACAGCAAGGTGCTGTTACAGGAACAAATAGTCAATGGGTATAAGAAGACCCCCCACACAGCAAGTTGGAGGCCAGATACCTTGTCTCTATTTCATACCAGTTTTGTTTCTGTGCCTCTTCCCCTCTCACCCCCTAGGGCTGGGAGAAATGAGCAAGACTTGCCCTAATGATGACAAAATTCTGCCAGGAATACAGAAAGTTTGCATAAATGTAACCTTGACATTCAGTACCCCAGCACTCAAATGTAGGGAAGCTGAAGGAATGCCAGATTCTCCCAGGAGAATTAACCAACAGAAGGTATATAATGTCTTCAAAATACAGTGATATAGAGGTAACTGTAGCTCCCAGAGATTTGCTTCTGATCTGCAACAAGCAGCCTGTGCTTATCATTATGTAGGCAGAGCATGGATAAGACATGGCTGTGGCAAAGGGAAGCATGAATTCAGTGCCTTCATCTCACTTGTTTTTGAAATAAAGTATTCCAGTTTGTATTTTAGACAAAATCTCCCTTCTTTCACGTGTCTTGTATTCTGCAGTGCAGCACCAAAGCTCAACTCTGAGTAAGATCTTGTGTTGGAAATGCAGACTGATGTTGCTGGGAGTTTTGGGAACCTAGTATTTCTCAGGATAGGGATATTTGTATCCATCCTGCAGGTACTCTGCACTGACTCTAGCTTGAACTCCTCATATGGGTTTTTGGCAAGATGGGAGCTTTACATAAAGCTTGATAATACGACACCAATTATCACAGGCTGAAACATTAGGCTTGGGTTAGCTTTATATGATGTAAAAAATGTGTCGTGTTTACTTTAGCCTGAGGCTTTGAGACCACTGAACTATGATACAAACTGAATTATTTAGACGAGTTCTTGTGCAGAAGAAACTAAGTAATAGGAAATATTGTGCCTGGCACGTTACGCTGCAAAACCTTTCTCAGAATGAGTGTAAACACTTTCTGCTGAGCAATGAAGCTACAAGCAAGCAGGGCAGGGTTTCCTAAATATGTGCAATAAAAGGGGTTTATGTATGCTTATGCCACATATTTTGCAGGCATATGGTTCTGTAAATGTTAAAAAATAATGTATGTATGCCATTGGGTTGGTTGGTTTTATTTTAAATTTACCATCTGCAAAACCAGGTGCTTTAAGTTTACCCTGAGACCAACTGTGGAAACCAAAAGGGAGAAATTATAACTAATGGATTATGGAAACCTCTAAAATTTTTAAATGTAGTCTTTTTAAACTTCTGGTGGCAAATGCAAGATCTGATTGTTCTGTGGCAATGAATGGTGGAGAATTTCACTTCTCTCATGACGTTAAACTTTTTTATATATCAAGCCTTACTGGCTGCAGCAGTTGCTGGAGCTTACTAACTGGTCACTAGTGAATGCAGTGTTGACAGTTACGTGCCTGAAACAGGTGTCATTTTTTGACAATCTTAATTTCATGGGAAGGAAGTTTTCTTGAAGCTTTTTTTTTGTTTTGTTTTTTTTCTAATAGATAGTTTTTTGAGAGCTGTTACCACGAAAGTGTTAGAAATCATTCCAGCTTCCTGTCTTAATGTTAGTGATGGACTAATTGAAATAATAGCAATAAAATAATCTAAGCCATAAAATAAATGCAGTTTATTTAGCAGCTTCACAGTTTAATGTATGCATATGTGTTTCATGCTTTAAAATGTGTCAGATTTGTCTAAGCTGTGCTGTCACACACAAATTGCCAAATGGCCAGCTCTTCTTTAGTTTTTGTGGTGCTAGGATCAAAAAAAGCATAAAGTTCATTGAAGTGGAACATGTCAGTGTAAGACCCATGGACCACCTCTCTGGAGGGCGTATTAGTTCAGGTAGAGCTTTCCTGCACACAGATGTGCTGTTTCCTCTTCTTGGTCTGGCACATCGCTGCACGATGAAGCCATAGGTTAAACCCTCCCACGCTTTGGGGATATGTAGGGAACACCCACTGGTCCTAAGAAAAAACACACAGTTGGGTTATCCACAGTAAATGTTTATAGCTGAGATAAAATGTTTTATTTCAAGGCATAAACCAATTGCTAACTGCTTGGAAAAAAATGTTAGGAGGAAATGTTTCCTAAATGCGGTGTTTTTCTGAAATGTCTATGTGACATTCTTCAAGATTCTGCTTCCTGATTCAGCACGCATCAAAAAAGATTAAAAATCACTTCTGCAGAACAATCTTCTTTTGATTTGCAGACTCATGTAGACTTTAATAGGAAAAATGCAAATGGGAATACACAGACTGCCAATTTAAATCTGCCAGTTGTAAACTTTTCTTAGTTTTTTTTTGTAGACCTCTTAGAAGTAAATACTCAGCTGATCTCTCATCCACTCCAGATCACTGGCTGGAAGTGAGCCGTTCTTTCTTTTTATTCCTTTTTTCACCACTGATCTTGCTCTTTTTTAAATTTAGCGGAGGAAGGCATCTCTGACATGTTAAGCAAAGCTCAGCCAGCCTTTTTTGATTCATGTGAACAAGGATGCATTTTCCCAGTGTACTCTGATGAAAATGCCGATATTTGAATAATTCAGAAATGCCCCAAGCTCTCAAAACCTCACTCAGCCATTGTTTTGCCCGAACTATTATGCATTGAAAACCTAGATTGTGATTGATGAACTGCCCATCGCAGTGGAGGGGAGATTATCTGTTTCGTGTGTAACCCAGTGTGTAAAATTAATCCTGTGTAAAATGATGCTGCCTTTACAAGGGTTGTAGAGAAAGCGTTGCAGATTTTTTTGGTGTAATTGCTGCTTTGCACAGGCAACATTCAGCAGAGAGCAAGTGCTCCCATTCTCGAGGGCTTAACAGGTGTTGTATCTTGTACAAAAATCATAAATCCTGTGGTAGTTAGTAGTGCTTAATGAAAACTGTATTACAGGTCACCCAGGTTTCAAGACTCAGTAGATTCTGCTGCTCCATGCCTGAATGGAAGTCACCCGGCTCAGCACATTAAACAAGAATGCCTGAGTGATTATAAGGTTCTGTCTGAGGCTTCCACACATAGGAGGATTACAGAGGGGATGGAGCTGAGAGCCTCCGGTAGTCTGCATCCTGAAATAGACCTAATGAATAATAGCTTTACAAATTCACTTTCATCCTACTTGTTTAATAATGAACATAGCTCCTCCCTGGGTCCTTTGTCACTTGGCACCCCTCAGCACTCGGCCAGGCTACAAACAAGCAACCTGAAGAAGAGATGCATCTCTGTCGTGCCGTCTTCGGCTGAAGGAATTGATATTACAGCTATCATCCGCACATCGCAGACGTCACTGGTCACCTGTGTGAATGGACTGCGAACTAATTCAGCTGGCATTTCCTCTCATCCTGTGGAGATCAGTCATCACAGTACTCAAAAATCCTCTCGACCCCAGTCTTGCTCTCAGCCTGGAAACCCTTGCAGTATTCCCTCCCCTCCAGCATGTCTTGTACCTATTTCCGCTGAATGTGACAGAGGTGACTGTGAGCAGATACAAATGCAGCAAGTCGAGGAGAATGGCAGCCTCAGCCTTATGATGAATGGAGCTGGCATTCCTCATCAAAACACCTCACACAGCTCCCAGAAGGTGAGTTTCCTAAAACAAGAACCAGCTGACGATTATTCCTCCACAGCTGATCTCTTTAGACATCATCAGGGGCTGCCTCCCCCGTACCATCTACACCAGCAGCTAAGCCAGACTCAAGGCACGCTGCCTCACTTACATGCCTCTATGTCTCCGAAGTCCCTTCAGCCCAGCGACGGGGATGAACAGGACCTGAGCAATGGCAAACAGGTCTGTCAGTGGATTGACTGCAGTGCCACTTACGACCAACAAGACGAACTGGTCAGACACATAGAAAAGACTCACATTGATCAGCGGAAAGGAGAGGACTTCACTTGCTTTTGGGCAGGCTGTGTCCGCCGATACAAACCCTTCAATGCTCGTTACAAACTGCTGATTCATATGAGGGTTCATTCTGGAGAAAAACCAAACAAGTGCATGGTAAGTCTGGAATATATTTGTTTGAATAGAAACATGCTACTTTGCTATCTTTCTTGCTCTCTCTTCAGTCTTACTCCAATGTAATTGTTGTGTTTTCCTGTAACTTAGTCTGCAGCCAGCTAAAAGGGAGTTGGAGAAAACCTTAATCTAGTAGGAAATGTTTGAGTAAGAAATACTGTAGTTCTTGGAAAAGGGATTCAGTTTCCTTATGTGAGAGCTTAACTTTTAATACAGTGCTTCATTTTTTTTAATATTCATTAAAAGCATTAATAAAGTGATGATCAAAGCACGCAGCAGTCATTTAATGTAAAACAAAGTCACTGAGCCTCGGGTGACATTTTTAATCAAGAAACATAAAACACATCTAATGAAATTCTTCTCATTCCTTAGCTGAACAATAACCCATAGAGTTGTGAGTGCAAAAGTTTCAAATAGTAGTTTAGAAAAGAAAAAGAAACTTGTTAGGATTTTAAATGGTTAAAAGAATAAAAGAAATATCTTTAATTATATTTTCAAAGATTTTTAGGGGCTTTTTAAATTTGCAAAGCAGAGCTTTAAGAATAAGTAAGAACCATTGTTCTCTTCTGATCAAGAAGATGTAAACAACATTAGCGTTCCAAAAAGAGGATCTTGGGAATAACACCATCTCTGCATCTGCCCACCATGATGACAATATGGCCAAACTAAAATAAAAGTTAATGACTTCCATTAAGCTTTCCACATGTTTGAAACAACAATGATATAAGACCCTGACTGAAACGGATGAAGCAAAACAAGTTTGACACAAGCTTCCAAATTGGGCCATGAAATTTGGAAAGTCTGATTTGTAACATCCATATGCGCACGCGTGTGCACGCATGCACATAGACACACAAATAAGTACAAACAAAATGAATGGTTATGGCAGCAGGTTGTGGTTCTCGATAGAAGTTTCGACTCTATTTTATTGTTTTGATGAGAGAATGATATAATGGAAAATGTTTGTAAGGAAGTTAGATCAAGACAAACTTTTCCGTGGCAAGCTGTAGCTTTCTATGGAGGAATTGGAAAGAATGTTTATAAAAAGCTTACTCTTTTTCATTTGTTCAAGAAAAAGCTTGCTGGCCTGCAATGGTTGTGGAAGGGAGAAAGAAGAAAACCACAGTATTCAAAATGTTTTACAGAGAAAAATTTTCTCTGTAAGTGGTCATCTGAATTATCGTTTTACTTCCATTGGATACATGAAAAAAGTTATCTTGATGTCTGCACTGTTCACTGTATATTCCCTAAAATAATACTGTAAACAATGCAGGTATTTAGAGAACACCATCAAATTGTCCACGATAAAATGGAAATGCTCCAAGACTTACCTGTTTGGTTTTTTGGTTGTGTTGTTTTGGTTTTGGGGTTTTTTTTTGAGAGAAAGAAGTGGCTTGGTCATTTCCAGAAGTAGATCAATCACAATTTGTAGAAATAAAAAGGAGTTTAACTTTCTATGTGTATCTTTTATTTAGTCATAAAACATCAAAGGATAACGCAAGTTACTTGCTTCTTTCCAAACAAAAGTATAAGTAAGCAAGCTGTGAAAGCATACTTACAGATTTTATTTTAGTCTACTTTTTGTTTTTAGTATTTTTATCCTCTGAAATGGAGTCAGTCTTCTTCCTGCTTTTATCTCACTCTTTTAAAAAGGAATACTTCAAACATGAAACCCTGATTAGCTTTACTATCATGCTGAAAGATTCAGTAGACTGCATGGGTGAGGGAACTTTTGTCTTTTTCTGCAAAATGCGTATCTGACAGGTATTGTATAGCAGATTTCTAATGTTACATTCCCATTCCTACAGGAAACTGGATAAACCAGAGACGTTAAATCATGTCCTATATTAGCAAATGCTAAAATTTTCTTACATTCATTTATGTTCATTTACATTAAAGAACCCTCTTTTGGTAACATCTCAAGGTTTACACTTGTGAGTAGTCTGAAAAAACCTTTGCAGAAAAGCCTTCATGGCATATGTATATAGCCTTGATGTTTGATACATAAAGATCTGTTTTATTTGAGCAGATATTGTAGTTGTTCCCATACATGGAAAGGCCCAATCAGAATTGGGAGCTTAACATGGCACATCTTGCAGTTAACTCTTCTATTCCCAGAATAAGAGCCTTCCACTCATGAGATATCCATGTATTAACTGTTACAACCTAGAATGTTGTTACAACCTGGAATCCTGTGTGGAGTAAAGCTGAATCCAAGTGAGCACATGAAAAATATGTCTTCTTTGCAAATTTAGTTTTCTACCCTGGAAAGACCTTGATCGAGCAGAGACGAGATCCAAAGCTGCAACACGGCTCCTTGAAGTTATTAATATCTAGTGGGGATTATTTGTCCAGCGAATTCCATTCCACTTTAAACAAGGGTTGCTGTGCAGTGTTTCATTATGCAGTGATGTCATGTCATTTTAAATGATGGCATTTCTTTTGATGTGGTAATAATTGCGGTGTTACTCCTGCAAATTAAGAAGGCAATTCATTCTCTTTCTATAGAGGCCTGAGATTTTGTTTCATTTTTGCTGTAGCCCTGTTAAAGTAACTTTACATCTCTCGGTATTTGTAGTGGAGATTTTCTTTCGCTGTTCACAATTACCCATTGTACTTTCTTTTTAAGCCCTTGATTTTGTTCCTCTCTGTAAGATTACTGGCTGACTAGGTATTGAACTGCACGGCAGAAGCTAACAGGGAGCAGCACTCTGCCCTCATACATAAAACTACTTTTCCATGTAAAATTATTAATTTCTTATGACAGGCTTTGCTACTATGTACCGTAATAGACAAAGGAATTTTGGAATTCAAGCTACTTGAGAACAGGAAATACATGAGACATTTTGATTGAAAAGTAAATGGTTCACTAAAACTGCAGTTAATCCTTTTATTATCTTTCCAACAGCAGTTTCCACAATACTTTCATGAGGTAAGCTTCCTTCAGTCCAACTGTAACACTCTCATCGTTACAGCTGGTTTAAATTTAGCTAGCCTGCTTCTTTCTTTACTACAGACAGTCGACAGGCAGAACAGTATCTGGTGTAGAGAACTACTGATGTTTCAGGTCTGTATTCTGCTCGCTGTGTTTTATTGCCAAAACCAGTACTATGGGTATTCTGTTTTCATGTTCTGTTAAATATTCTAATTAAGTGGTGCCTTCTCGTCATTGCGTCCCTCGGTTTGGTTTTTCTTTGGGCTCTGCAAGTAGTCTAGAGGAAACTACCTAATCTCTTTGCAATATCCTGTTATGTTTCATACTTAACTCATGTTATTTTAGTTTTATTAAATTTGGGGTTCATCTGCATTATAATCAAAAATATATCCAACAAAAATAATGATTCAATGCCTTTAAGACTTTAACTTCTGAAGATTAATTTCATGCTTTTTTAGATTTGATGTCCCAGACAATTGGAATTTTGATTGTCTGAGACAGCAAAAATTAGCAAGCTTAAATGGTTTTTATTTTAAAAAAGTTTCTCATAGCTGCATCTTTTGCTGTCTTTTAGTTCTTCCAATACTTTGGTGGGTAGAACCCTGCTGATCTCCAGATATTGCATCCTCAGTTTAAGCCTCTGCTTGCAAATGTAAATACAGAGCTGCTCATTTAGTTGTCTGGAATTGTTTGGTTTGGACAAATCTGTACTTGGCTTATTAGTTTACCCTCTTGCACTCTTGCGGATTCATAAAGAGTAGAAAATTAAGTTCCCATCATGGCATGCATATATGCTGAGGGAACCTATGTTGTGGACCTCCACAGATATGATGAAGGTAAATATGTTTATGCAATTTCTGCATATGCAATTAGTGTTTAATGAAATTTGGTATCGTAACGTGTGTGATACCCACAAAAGGAGCTGGACAGTGATAGTAGCCATTTTTCATGTCTCTAGGTCATGTAGTCCAAAGAAACAAATGTCTCCTGAGTATGTTCTAGACCTGTCTGACCCATCGTGTTCTTGCCTAGATAAGGCTTTGAAGGGGAATATATTTTTTTCTGGTCTATAAGCAATGTATTCAGTTTGGGAGTAATCTTGATGCAATGATTTGAGTGGTGTATTGTGCACAGTGAAATTCAGCACCTGTGATGTTTGCACTGAGTTCTTTTGAATCCGTAAGGGTGAGACAATATAGGTACTGCATTAAACATGGGGAAACTGAGACATAGAGAAGATAAGTAACTCGCCTAAAGGTATCTTTAGGCAATTTTAGCATTCCAGTGCAGATCTTGTATTCAAATCACTACATCACACAAACCAACCATTTGCAATTTACCTATGAAAAGATTTTTGTGCAGATTACGCAAAAGATAGCAGTCCGGCTGAACTTCCTCTTATTTTTTACTGTGCATCTCTGACGCAGGTGGTTTGACGTGTCGTAAACCCGGGAAAAGTTTGATCGGAAGGCTCGGCTGCATTTGTAACACTTCATGGGCAGCAGCCTGGTTCTTAACGATTATGGGAGAAAGGAGCCTATTGAGCAGATTAGTATTAGTGCTTCTGCTGCTAAGGAAACCAATGCAGAATCTCTGTTCTCGGTAGACAGCAAGTATTATGCTGTCTGTGGTCGGTGGGGAGCACGCATCTAGCAACGCATAGTGAGTAATGAGATCTCTACAGGGTACATTTACAGATGAGTGGAAGGGACGATCCTGCATCTACAGGAAAAATCAGTCTCCATGCACCAGCTTATATGCTTGGGAGTTACTTCACCTAAACAATAAGTTTCCATGCCTGACTCGAGGGAATGTTGTGGAAGTCTGGAAAGTATTTTCAGCTTTTGGAGTGGAGAGTGTTGTGCACTGATGCCAAAGGAGTGCTTTAGAAAACAACAATAATATTAGCCTTGCTTTCTTTCCTTTGAAGTCAATGGTAGAAAACATCCATTCTATCAAAGTTGCCTCACCAGAGATTTCTCTTTTTATTAGCTCTCTGATGATATTTCCCGATACTGTCAAGGAACTGCAGCATTAAAACCACTTTGACTGGAGGAGTAGACAGCAGTTCAGTGGGTTTGTGAAAATACAATGTTTGTTTGTTTACAAAAGCCGCTACAGACGACAGGACAGTACAAATGGTTTTCAGCCTGCACCAGTGCCGGAGGGCAGGCTGGCACATGGCTTTAGGCTCATCATTGTGTCAGCTTGTGCCCAGTGGCAGTTGATAGCTTGGAATCGCCCTTCCACAGGAGAGCTCAGCACTAGCAGATCTTGCAGAGCAAAAGCTGCAGAAATTATTTGGGCCCAGATTCTGCTGTGGGTGGGATCATCCTGTGTTTCAGCGTGGTAGGACAGAAATGTGCATCTGCAGTTCGTAGGGCAGACGAGAAGCGCAGCACAATGGTACGGCACGGTGCTTTGGTGATTTAGGGGTTTGAGACCTGCCTTCTTGAGCTGAGCTGCAGAGGGAGTAGCTGCCAGAGTTTTCCCTGAGGGATTATCAATATCCCAGTGTGGTCTTGGGATTGCTGATTTACAGGACGTTCTGCGAGTTGCATCTGCTCTATCAGGTTGTTAGAAAAAGGTGCAGGATGCTGGGCCTGGTGGACTTCTGCTCTGACCAAGCAGGGCTGGCTGGCTTTTTGTATTGTTTCCCAGCAGTTTGCTACAGGTTAGGTGTGGCTGGCATGCTCTCAGGTTTTTTGTTTGCATAACTCTAAATAAATACAAATGAAGCAAATTCCAGCTATTGCTGATGGCACCCAGAATGTTTTTCATGTTTAGTTGTGTACCTTAAAAATATTGTATGGGATATTGAAGAGATCTGATAAATGGAATTTGATTGTTAGAGAGGTATAACATGGAGAGGGGCTTTCAAATACAGGCTCTTTAATCCTACAAGAGCATTTAATTCCACTTCACTTGATAAATTATGAAGAGTCCCTTGGGACCTGGTTAAAGCCTAATTATTCTGATGTTTACCTGGCGTATTTATATAAAGCTGGTGCATAGATATTGCAGTCCCTCCAGACTTTAACAAAACAAAGTGCAACAGTAACAGTGGGTACTCACCCTGTGAAACTCACTGCAATAGAAGATAATGTAATTAATTACCACTATTATGATTCTTGCAGTGTTGGATAATTTCCACTAATAATGGTTAGTATCTATTCAAGTAAAGTGATAAGACTGAGCAGATAGTGATTTAGGAAACAGATAGCCTTGTAACACAATGTTGGATAGTCATTTCAGTGTTCTGCATTAGAAACTTTACTAGTCTTTGTATGCTAATTTTTTCAAATCAGTAGTAATACATTGTAAAATAGAGCTTTGAAAAGAAAAAGAAAACTGTCTGGGTCACCTTCCATTTGGAAAACAAAATGATGGGACAAGGAACAGAACTGGAGGATTTTGTTACTATTGACATTTTCTAAACAGCGTACTATTTTGGAAATAGTGAAATGTTTCTGTATATTATCTTTTTTTTACTTTCCATTTCAGAATGAAAAAGTGTTAAACAAAGACACTTTTTTTTTGGTTGATTAAAAGCTCTCCCCTTTGATTTATTCAGTGTTTTTTTTGTTACTGCAGTCCCCCAAACAGTTATATTTCTGTTCATCCTGGACTGATTTCTCTTTATTCTTCAGTGTTTTGATTTGGCTACTGAAATACGTATTTTTTTACCACAATTCCAACTGTGACATGATTTGAGTAGAGGGAAAATGATCCAATTCCCTCTGATTGACAGAGAACATCTCAAAGGAAGGAAACATTTTTGTGTTAGAAATCGTTCTCCACGTTGACTGTGCCACTTGGCATCGCTGAGGCACAGAGAAGAGGGGGGTGTATCAGCACTCCACACCGAGCGAAGTCATTCATGTTCTTTGTCAAGTAATACAGGCTAAAGTATGCTCAGCTTAGAAAAGTGAAATTTATTAGTTGTGACCTACAATGTCTGGCTGCCAGACGAATTCCTAGGCATGTCTCCCAGGTCTTTTTGGAAAATTTTTGCTAGGCTCTTTTTCCTTCCTTTTGCCCAGTTTACACACAAAAATGATATCTTGATGCCATGTTTTTATCTTTATCCTCTCGTTCCACAAAACTTAGTAAGCAGAGATTCTTTCTCATTTTAAGTTACTCCGAATTATTTCCAGCTCGGCTGTGGCCTGGCTCTGGGTGATACTCCACGTTTAGATTTATTCAAACTCCACTCTCAGCACAGGCCTATAAACCTCTCATGGGGCATCACCTTTTGAAGATACCTTGCAAGCAGCCTCTTAACTCACAATTCATTCCAGCTGCTCCACAAGATCACTTTCTTGGCCATGCAGATCAATGAATTCTATCAAATAATCACATCTGAAGATGCAAAAAGAGAAGGACTTTTCAGCCTCTAAGCACTGGGTTTGCAATAACTCTTAAGGATTTCTGTAGCTTACCATTTCCCATGTAGCAAAAGTGTGACAAAATTTCTTTCTCACTATGCATCCTGTCTGGGAGTAAGTTGTCCATCAGTTTCACTATATGAATCTGCACAGTACAAAAGACAAAGTGATACACCCTCCACTAGTTCTTAGATATGTTCTCTGTTCTAGTCACAAGTTTTACAGAGCTGTAAACATAATTGTGAACTACCTGCTTCCTGGTGGAATGTCTTAATACACCTCAAGAGTATCTCGAAGATGTATCCAGCATCAGAGTTCTAAAACTATCGTTCTGTGGGGTCCAGCATCCATTTGTTGGAGTGAGTTTTCTCCATATCTGAGAAAGGAGATTGCATTCAGTGATTTGAGGGCAGTCTGCAGTTATCTAATCCCTAGGAGCAGTCAGAAAAGACTTTCTCTTCTCTGAAATTTTATTTTTAAAAAATGAAAAAGAAATACATCTGAATGTTATTAATCTTATCCTTTAGAAGGTAAAGAGCTCAAAACTTATAAAATTTTAAAGTCTTTGTGATTTTGTTCTTAAGGCTAAGTGCTTGACTTTATTTCTATGTATGTGTTCTGTGGGGATTATTAACAATGGCATAGAACTGTTCTAAACTCTCAGTGATTTAGTCTTTCTGAACAGTGATTAACCTCAGGAAGGAAAAATAGTTTGAATCACCTGGCGGAAGATTTGATCAAATTAAAAAGCAGTAAAATTAAATATTGTTTAAAAACTGTGCCAGTGTTATACTTATTAGGCCAATACTTTTTAATGCTCTCTATTAGTGAAACATATGTCATTTAATAAAAATGTTAATCTGCATTTGCAAGCAGCACAGAGGCTGTATAGTCTAGTCTCTGGGGAGAAAGAGGAATTTATTGCACATAAAAAACTTTATACAGTCATTTATGCAGTTGGATCTCAGTTCTAAATGTGATGCATTTGTTTGTTACTTCAGGCAAACTAGCAAGAGTTAGCCTTTAACAATTGGATGAGAAATAAAAAGCCAATGTTCCACAGTGCTGGGTGTTTATATCGGCTTGGGCTGCACAATGGGCCAGATTCTGAAACCTTCCCTCACTTGTTTAGCAAGTAGTCCAGTGGATCTAGTAAATAAATAATGTGCTATTTAAACTAAGTATGTCAAAACTTGACCTTCTGGTGTCTGACAGCTCCTGTTGAGTAAGATTTTCGAAAGCAGGCCCTGGTTTTGGATAGCTTTATTTTGGAGGTGCCTTGCTTTAGTAGGGCACCTCCGGTGTTGTGATCCTCTTTGTCTCAAAGCAGACTGTGTGTAACTGAGTTGCTGAAATTTCCTGAGCACTTCTGGAAATTTTGACCTTAGATCTGCATTTCCTCACAAGGGCAATATAATAAATCTCTCTGGAACACAGTGAGGGTGAATAATCACAGTGAAGTAGCGAGGCCAATAATGTAATGCATCCATAATGCTATTTTGCATCTCAAGATGTTCCTTCTGCTGAGAATTTCAAAACTCAGGCAAACTTCTGCCTGCCTGCATTTCCTGTACAGTGAAAACTCTTGTGCCTGAATTCCAGATACAGCCGAATTAAGGCAAATTACTCTGCTATTTTCTGTCCCTGTTTACACTGGTGTAATTATAAAGAAACCCTGAGTTTACACCAGGGTATGTGAGCCCAGAATGGCTCAGCCACAAAGTGCCAGAAGTCACACATTGAATGCCTGACAGAAAAGGCAAGAAAAAGACCTCCTTCTTCCCAAAGTGTTTTCTCTTCCACCTTTTTTTTAAAGTTGGACCTTTGCTGACCAGAAAGTTCCTTCTACTTCAGAGCATTTTTCATGTGAATAGGGATATGCAAGATGGCAATTTTATTTAGCTGTACAGTGGCTTTCAAAGAAAATGTTGCTTTTATAGAGTATTCAGTGCCCTGTATTCTATCTCGAGGACACCTGTATTTTCTGTGTTTGGGTAAGTCAAAAGGGGCTTCATTTCAAATAGCTGTCCATTTACATCACAGATATTTGTCGTCGCCTGACTTTTCCGTATACATCCCTGGTCTGATTGTGGTATCAAGGAACAATACGAGTTTTATTTCAAAGTCTACTTTTGCTGTCTGTAGCAGTGTCTTCTCTTTATCTCCTTTTATTGTTGTGTACAGATAACATATGTGTGAAGAGATCCTACACTCAGGTACAGTGTAGCTGCAGTGTTAAATAATTGATCTTGATCTTTCTTTTGAAACTGCATCCAAGGCATTTAAAAGTGGGAAATGGAAAAAGCATGTTCTCATAATCCAGCTCAGTAAAGTTTGCACAACTGCCCTTTGTTTCATCATCCCTACAATAAATCTTTCACTTTTGCCAATTGAGAATGCCTACTAAATCTGCAAATGATTACTTCCCTGAATTGTGTTGGGATTCTTGCAATACATTTTTCTTACATGGGTAATGATAAAATAAGAGTCCATCAAAAATATTTTATTGCCTGGCAGAGAGCCTTTTATGAAATGGTTTTGATTCACGGAGATTCTTCCAAGTGTTTTAGAACCATTGCTTACAACTTTCCTTTAACCCTTGCATGGAGGGTTGCCAGGCCCTGGGAATGTCAGAAATAACATTAAGTCAGTCTGCGGCTGGTAGAATTCAGGACCTGGGTATCAATTTAACCCGCAGCCCTTGGACTCGGACCGAGAGCGTGCTGCTTCAGTGTGCACTTGTAAAGGGTATTGTGTTACTATTAGATTAGAAAGCTGAAGAATGTCAGACTGGTGGGAACTGTGTGAAACTAATCTGCTGTGTCCATGTTGATATGATTTCGCTCTCTTTCAGTGAGAGAGTGAGGAAGATGGGAGTATTACAAAAAGGAAAACACGAGGCAAAATCAGTGACCCAGATGGCCCTACCGAGCCCAAAGTCTGTGATTTCGGGTATCATGTCACCCTTACAATAATTCCCTCAGTGCACCCGGAAGCACAGAATGTCTGTGCCATTGAGAAAGGTGTATCGTCAACACTATGATTTGTAAGTTGGGAGTGTTCAAAGGCATGTGGAACAAACCCTGCCTTTCCCCCCACTCCGATTTCAAAGTGGGTAGAGCTGCATTTGTCTGCCTTTGTACAGGAACTGGCCAGCTCTAAGAATTACTTTGCTTTCCCTCATAAAGAGACAGTCCAACCCCAGTTGCCTACAGATCTTGAGCACACTGTCTCCACATAGAACAAGGCCTAGGGGACTGCTCCTGGAATGGCACAAGTTGTGGTGCCTGAAAACATGTGGGTACTACAGGGAGAAGGGATCTGGCAAGAGATCTACCTTGTGATGCTTGCTTGCTCTCGCAGAAGAACAGCAGTAGACCTGACTCAGTGTGGGGTGCTCTCTGCAAAACCACATCTAGTGCTTGACACGTTGCCCACTTGCCTCCATGCAATAAATTTGTCTCCTTGGACAAGACATGGGGAGAACAGAAAACAGCAGATTATGTGAAAACATTTTAAAGTATCACAGTTATTCAGAGACTTTCATCTTTCTGCATATCCTCAAACGTAATGACATTTTTAATTGCGTGGTCTTGGTGGTCTCGGAGTTCACTGTTCCAGTGCTTTGGTCTGACTAACCGTTTTTTTGTCTTTGTAACCGTGCTCTGTCTTCAAGGCCAAGGAGTGAAAAGATGACAACAAACACGCAGAAACCAGGCATATGCATCAGATGCACAGAGCACACTGGCGTGGTCAGTGTAAGTCTTTTAGCCAGGTAGATGCTCAGCAGACTGCTTTACGCTTCAGATCGGCAAAACTTCTCTTTTATACATCTTACTTCAGGACTGAAATGATGTGCCAAAGTTATTTCAGATGGACATTGACCATTTTTATTCAGATTTGGAAAGGTGACCATCAGAAATACTTCCAAACATGAAGAGATTTTGCTGAATTTAGAGAGAGAGGTATCAGAGGTACACAGTGAACATCAGAGGAAAGGCCAAGTGAGGGATTCTGTATCATCTCTTCTTGCAAATGGATATTGTAAAGCAGCAAATTTAGGATGTTTTGATGGAAAAGCTTCTTAACACTGAGGAAAGTTGAAGAGATGAGAGTGAAAGGAACCTTTGTGAAGCATGGGTGTTCTTGACTGTGGTACCCCTAACCTTCCATCAGTACCTCTCGGGCAACTTGTAGCTGGGCCACTAAAATGACAGCACGTTTAAAATGCAAATATTTGTAGCTACATTACTCCATTGCTAGTGCTGTAAAAATACCATTCACATAATGGGGTAATGGCCTGCAAGTTCTCATTATTTCAACTGTTTTGGAGTTACAGGAGTTCTGTTCTTTTATGGCAAGCATCCATTTCTCATTTTAGCATCTTTGGCACTCGCCTAAAGGATAGGAAATTAAAAAATGATGAAGGGGACAGAGAGACAGTCTTTTAAGGAAAGATTAAAGGAATTAAACAAGGGCTAGGGTGGGGAGAACAAGGAAAGGGAGGGATTGTTTAGCAGAGAATAGAAAATAAGTAGGAGTTATTAGGTAAAATCAAGCAAAGGAAAATTTAAAGCTAATTTTTCAGTAAAAGTTTCCTAAAAATGAGGTGTATTTTGGAGTGGTATTATTTCATAGTGGAAATAGCAGATGCTCCGCTGTATGAATAAGCTAGACTATGCAAAAATATGCTGTAGAGAATAATTTCAGATGTCTTATTCCTGTTTTCTGCATTTCTGTGAAAATTGATTGCATCATTAGGCATAAGATAATGAAATGCATTAGCAGGCACAGGAATATAGTTTACATTTTCAGATGTCTGCACTCTCAAGGTATTATTTGAATATTTTACTTTGAGGTAGCTGGAGATAGTGCTCGGCACCCCCTGAGATGTGGGCCCCTCCGTCCTTCCAGACAGGATTCTCGGACCGTTTCACAAGTGGATGCTTGCTTTGTATGCTGGCAAGTATGAAATCTCTGCTATTGATTCCAATGAATGCTAATGTACCACATAGACCGTTGTGTCAGAAATGACGGTGCCGTGACATATGGGTATCTTACTCTGCTGTGAATTTGGGCAGATAAAGACTGTTGAGCACAGCAGCTTCACCTGCTCCTTCCTGGTCCAAATTCAGGCAGTGAAATTGAAGTTTGGCATCACGCTTGTTTGCCATGCGTTGACCAGTGTCCCCGCGCCCCGGGGACTGGCCTGTGGTTGGCTGGCGCAGGGTGCAGGGCACAGCTGCACTGGGGATATGGGAGCTGCACAGATACGGGATCACAATCAGATGATGCCAAGTAAAACCTGGGGAGAGGGAAAGAAGCCACCTCCTTTCTAAACATATCCTCTGCTAAATCTGTACTTGGGCTTACGTTTGTCAATTTTGTGGTATCTTTGAGCATTAGAGACATGGCAGAAAAGGAAGATAATGAAACGCATGATAATGCAGCCATTTTGACTGAGTTGTCCCCTTTAGCAGGTGAGAGCACCCCCATTAAAAATTAGTCTAATAGTTATAGGTGGACAACAGAGGACGATCTTTGTGTAACACCACTTGTGCAGACTTAGAAGGTAGATTAAGCTGGTTTTGAATATGTCAGTTTGTCAGCTGTAGACTCCGATATGTGTAGATTGTTTTAGGAAAATCTGTGTCGGAGCGTATCTCTGAATGGCAAGAGAAAGAAATGGGTATTGTAGTCATCCCAGATACTTTCAATTTCGATTGTTTATAGCAACGCTGACAGAAACTAACACTATACACAAAACTGGTTTTGAAACTGCCCTTTTTTTCAGAGTTAATGACCCACAGGCTAATGGAAATTTGCCAGGTTTTACCAGCTGGGATCTGGCCTGATTTTGCTGGGAAAGAAAACTGCAAGGCAAAGAAACCATTTGGATTCCTGCAAGTCTGTGATGGTTGCCCTCTCTCATCATACGGCCTTCACTTTTTTGCACATTGTGTTTATAATTGACCTGTACATAGTAGAAATGCTTCCTTTGTCCCAGGACAGCATACCCTGATCGCCCAGAAATTCTCTTTGACAACTGCACTTCTGTGAAAACCCAAACCCATCCCAGTCAGTGTGAAAGGACTTCTATTGAGTCATGGCTTTGAGAATCCACTGACACAGCTCAGCTGCTGTAGCTCCATCCAGTAGAGGGTAGTCATATGCATTTTATGAAATGCCACTCTGTTATTGCACTTGGGTCTTTCCAAGGCATTATCTGGGGACTTCTCACACGACAGGCATGGCTGATTTGGCTCACATAATGAACCTGGGAAAGGCAGACTGTATACCTGAGTGCGTTTCTTTATAAAATCAACAAAAGAGAGGGAGAAAACCATTTATTCCAATTATATATATATGTATATATAATGCCTAAAGGCAATACTATATAATGTGCATTATATTCAGGCAAGTATGGGCTCATTAGTGTCATTCATGATAATTTGATTTACCCTCATGGCTTCCAAACAATACATGGCTTGTAGCCTTGCGAATTGGTGTGCATTAAGAATTGTATGGCAGCCCTACATTTTTAGAAGGAAAGCTCTTAGGTCTGCTCTGATGAAGGCTCTTTTGTTGTAAAAGTTTCTTTACTAAGATAGATGTTACTTCAGTTCACACTAAACAAATTGACTCTGGAGTTTTCAGTCTCGGTTTGCCAGAGACAAGTTGTGAAAGCATCTAATTGTAGCCTAAACAAAACCATATTTTCCTTAAAAACATGGTAGCATATCATTCTAAATCTATGATGCTTTGTCCAGGAACCATTTCAAGCAAAAAAAACCAGTTTGCAACCACCTTAGACAAAACAAACTATCAAGCCTGTATATTAAATTGAGTGCTTTTGATTGCAGTGTTGCATTGAAAATGTTGTCATTGTTTCAACAACCTGTCCCTCCATGCAGAGACACCCGTGTATACTTAAGAAAATGGTAAATATAGAATACTGGTAAATGTAGCTTAAATTCAGTCACTGCTAAACAAGCGTAGCTGGATTATCTAATTTCCAGGACTGTTGGCAGCCAATTTTAATTTAGATTATGACAGATACAGAACAGAGAGCCTTTAAATCCTGATTCCCTATTCTTTACAACATTTATCAGTGTACAGTGGTGTTACTCATGACCTGAGTCTGTTTCTGATAAATTTTGATAAATGCTTCATAATGTTAGTATTGAAATGATAGACGCCTCACTCAGCTATCAAGTTGTTGGGCTTATGTCGGGGGAAGAGAGGTTGCTGAGAGCAAAGGGGCTGATTATTCTGCTTAACATGTAGAAATATTTGCTGCTGTGCTGATGCTGGAGCAGCTGAACAGTGGCTGTTGCAACTTCTGGGTGGGACTGCAGCTACCACTGCTCTTCCACCCTTCCATCTGTGCTTTGCTGTGGGCTGTCTGCTCTCGAGCAGCCAGTGACCACGCAAAACTGTGAGGGAGAGACACCTCTGCTTCCCCAGGGTGTCCCCCAGCTGTGGTCCCGCCAGGCTGAGCAGAGTCTCCAGCCTTTGTGCACCTGCATGGAGCCTTCCCAGCTGCAAACTTTAAGCCTCTGCCAATTCCTAAAGGCAAATTTCGGCCGCGCTGAAAGCTGGGGCAAAATTCCCATTGACCGCAAACAAGTGGGAGCACAGCCAAGGCCGGAATGATAAAAGCTTAATAACCAAGCCCCAGTTCAGAAGATGTTGAGTGCTCCTGCTGCACAGGTGGATGGGTTTCCCTGGGCTTTGCTGTACTGCACACAGCTCCCTTGCACAGTACCTCTGAGTGCTCCTCTCCGTAAGTCGCTCCACATGTTTGAAAACAGGGTGATTCAGTCTGATGATTCAGTTGGGGAAGCTTTGAAAGTTTTAGCTCAGGGTTTGGGAAAATATGCAACATGAATCATCCAGGAACTTTAGTTTTCTGAGTGAACTGTATGGGTAATTGAACTTTACAGCAATGTTTAGGGCAAAACAGTATAAGACATTGGAACTTTTCATTACAACCAGTCATATCCCACTGAAAGCTCTGTGTTTGTCAAATTAAGCAGACAACTCATGCCTGTCTGTCTTTTGGGGATTGGGCATAGGGGCTGGGGGGGAGCATATCTTACTTGAGTATCTTGATGTGCAGTGCTAAAAGGAGAAGAAAGCAAGACAACTTCTTTATTCTTCATTTGTAAATCTGACCCTCTCTCTTTCATGGTAGATGCAGAATTTTATGTTTTAATTTTCTGTCTTGGGGTATCCAGGAAACAAAAAATTAAAATAATGAATGGTCCCTTTCCCACTAATTCTTATTTATTAGTGCAGTGTATCAGTGAATTCAGGAATTAATAAAACTGACAGCTGATAGTGATGCTTAAGCCAGTGTGTTAGTTGTATCCCCTTCAGCACGTTCCTGATGGTATGCAAATTGGGCCTGCAAAGTGGCCACACCAGTGAGCATCTGTGATGGACAGCCTCACCCCGGGCTGCTTTGGGGAGACCGACTCAACTGCCAAGGTCACCAGAAGGTTCACCTGTCTGGTTTAATTGTCGCTTTCTGGAGGGATCTGGTTGGTACCTGGAAAGGACCCATGAGAAGCACTTGCATGTATAGAAGCTTAAAGTTTTCTCAGACTCCATGCTCCCATAGGTAGCATATGCATAGCATAAAATGCAGACTTGGAAATAGCAAAGTCGGGGTAGATGGGGCTGGTGTTTGGCACAGGAGAGGTGCTGAATGTGTTTGGATTCAGGGCACAAGCTCTATTTCCCCTTCAGGAAAGCAAAAGGTAGCTGTGTGGGAGTCCTGTGGCTCGGCTGCAGTCCCTGTGTGTGTTTTGTTTGCATATTTCTGATCTCATTACCTCTTTGGTTGGCACTTGGGGTTTTAGCAGTAGTGTCCTATGCAGTAGTTATTTTGGAGCTTGGCTTCCTTTGTTTGTTCCGGGTCTATTCATTAATAATAATAGACTGTAAAATCCTAATTCTTTTTTTTGAGATATCACAATAAATGCAGTCTTTGTGACCAGTTTTAGTCATATATGGGCTATATGATCTGTGCTATTTAGATATTTGTTCATCACATTACCTTCCTCCTGCCTTATTAAGTCTTCTAGAGCACTAGTTCAAATGAGCAATTAAGTTCACTGTGAAGCAAAAGAGTTTCTCCTTTACTTTCCAAGCTACTCATGACATATTTGGAAAGATAAATAGGAAGAGAACACAGATAAAATGTGAAGAACACATACACAAGTTAACAGCCTCACAACACAGAAAATAAGAAAATCAGAGGTTACATCATACCATTGGAAGACTACATTATTTTGTTTTCAAAACTGTTATTCAACAGCGGGATGAATCCTTGAGTCATTTAATGTTCGAACTTCCCAAATGGCTTGTGGTTATTCCATCGTTCTTCTCACACAATCCCTAAAGGCACAGAAGTTAGAGGTGGTGATTAATCTTTAGATATTAATGGTCTGATCCAGCATTTGCTGAAGTCAAGAGAAAGCTCCTCATATACTTCAACAAAATTTGGAGCAGGCTGGTGATTTTTAAATATTATGTGTAAGCAGCAGATGAGAAGCAAGTTAGGAAAAACTTTCCAAGTCCTTTAGTCCCAGTTTAAGAAACTGCTGCATTCTGTTGTAAGACTGGCTAGAAATCTTAAAATATACTTACAAACACACAAACACATGGCTTATAATTCATTGTGATCACTTTCTACCTTTGATCTTCTGTTTTACTTAATATTACTTGTATGCATATGTGTATATGTGAGAGTAAATAACGTAATCCTAATTGTCTGACGATATACATTTAGACATATAAGAAAATATATTGCTTATATAATGCCATAAATGAGCATAGTGTTTGTGTGCAAATTATATTTATATATAAATTTCCTATAGTATATATGGCCAATACAAATAAATTCTTGTCATGGTAGTGATTTTATCTATATATTTGTCTTATAAACTAGCAGGTAATAATTTAATTCAAAAAATCCTTCCAAAAATGCAATTAATGTCCTTTGTTATAGTTTCCCTGGGTTTAATAATCCCCTCTTCCAGATTTATATTGGTTTCTGGAAAGTAATGCTTATTAGAGTGTTTTTCCAAATTGGCCACAATAATCCACTGAAATCTGCCAGCTGAATCATTGCTATGCTTGTGAAATTGCCAGGATCGCCTGACAGTTATTACTGGGGTAGAAGGAGAGGGGGAGAGGGAATGAAAGTTTCATAATATGTCACTGTTACCGATACCTTGGCTATGAGTCTTAGATTTGGATTGAAATGTTTACTGAATTCTATATGAAAGATGGAATCCTGGTGGTGATTGGCGGCGCTGCTATAATGGAGACAAAATCTAGGAAGGTCGTTAGGCATATTCTAAGCTATATATATATGCATGTGTGCACAGACATATATATAAGTATGAATATATATATATGTATGTGTGTGTGTGTGTGTACATGTGTCACTCCTTCTGCCCCCTTCCCCCAGCCTGGTTCTTGGAGAAAGGAGGGGTAGTAATAATCCCTGGACCTGGGTCATGCAGTACACACAAAATCCTACCACCTCTGCAAAATGAGTTACCAAGTCACAGTTAAATCATTCACCTGCTGCCAGGTGCATTTGACATCTTAATGTGCTCATTCTCTTCTATAAACTGCAGATGAATGTAGGAGGCAGGGAATGAATAGCCGTAGGTCCAGTATGCATAATTTTCTTCTGTACTTCCAAGATAACTGTAATGAACTGATCTTGCAGTGCCTGTATTAACTCCACAAGTGAACTGCCGCAAACTTGGACCCTAACCCTGCAGAACTGGACCCTGACCCTTATTTTGAGAGGGGTTTACATCCCTAGCAGGTGCTGACAATGGCACACTGCCCAACTGTAAAGGTATATAAAGGAATAGCAGGGCTGTGGCCTGCCAGGGCTATGCCAGAGGGAGAAAGACAAAATGTCTCCTCCCTTATGACCCCTGGCACCGCTGCTGGGACAGACCCCACGTGGGGATGAGCACTGCAGGCTCTGCCTGTCTGGGACAAATACCGTGTCCAACCGCCCTCCACAGTAAGACTTGCTTGGGGCAGTGCCAGCACGTGGAACAAATGGCGTACCCTGGGGGTGCTGGGATGTCATCACCTTGCTCAGGTGTAGCAAATTCAATGTATTCCTAACAGAAGGCATAAAAGTCAGTCTGGTTTGGTTTCTTCTATTTGTGTTTTTGCAGCTACAGCAGCTTTATTATCAAAGTATTAGCTTTTTTCGTGTGTATGTGTAGAAGATGAGCTGAGATAATGGATGCCCACTTCAGTACAGCCAGAAAAATAAAATTCTGAAACATTCTTTCCATCCACAAGTGATTAAAATTATGTCCATCTCAGCCAACACTCATGTGCAAAATCGTACTTTAAAGCAATAAACTTCTCCTAATTTTTCCTTCTGATGAACGTATTCCCTTAAGTACCAGCCAGTGCAAAAGGCACGTTGCTTTGGAAGTATCTTTCTGATGGTTTCTGTCCCTTGGCATTGCTTAGGGGGCCACGGCGAGTGCTTTACAGTTTGAAGGAGCAGCTACACAGACCTACTTCCCCCTTACATACGTTGTGATCTGTCTGTGGCCAGCCTGTGTGACAGGCAACATGGGAAGAATCAGCAGAGCTGTTTACATCTGAACACCAAGTACTGAAGTTAGCGCAAGCCGACTGAACTGCAGGAAGAGTCATCTTCACTTTTTATAGCCTTATAATTTGTAAGACGATTTTATGACTCTGATTGGAACATAGATGATGTTTGTAATGCCTGTTTATGCCATTTCAAACTTGAACATAAATCTCATTTTTTAAGGGGATTTTGTGGTTTTCTTGGCTTTATGGATTTTTTTAATCCTTCTTTTATGCATTCTGCTAAATTAAACCAAAATAAAACCAAGGAAAAAAGTGATTCTTTAAAACAAATTTATTATTTTATCCCTTCTTTGGATAGGAATTTTCATCAGGAGACAAGGATAGAACATTCTATTCAGCCTTCGCCTGCTGATTTACGCTGCCATCATTATAAAAGCCATAATGATGTCCAATAACTAGTAACAGGAACTGTAAGGAAGAGCTTTGTAATACAACGCCGCTCCCCTTCCCCTCCAAGAGCTTTGTTGGTGGTCTAGATGTAATTCTAAAACGTGTTAGATGGTTCTTGGAGAGAAGCATGCAGCTTCTTTTGTTTTAGGAGAAGTCTAGGCCTAAGATGGCATCATGGAGGCTTCTGCCATGGCTCTGAGGTGCAGATTAAGAAACGATAGCTGTGATTTCCTCCTACAAAGCAGACCTTGGATTCTGGTGGGGTAGCTTGTAGGGGATGCTTCTAACCATGCTGTGGGATTTTGCCTTAAGTGCTAGAGTTAATATTTAAGTTTTAGAGAGTATGTACATTGCAAGTCTGATTAATTGCTAAAAGGAACAAAAAATATTTGCTAAACTTACCACTGGTTTACTGTGAATATGTGTTGATGCCAACAGTTTTGTCTGACATGTGTAAGTACTTTTAAAAGGTAGCAAGTGCTATCCAGCTGCGTATCTGATATTAAATGTTAGTTTGTTCCTGCAAGGTAGTAAGAATCAGTTGTGGCTCAAAACCGAACTTGTCATTATGTTCAAAAGGTCCCGTTCTGAGTATTGCTGTGGTAGTAGAGCCACAGTAGCATTAAAGAATTAGCTTTTGCCAGCAGCTACCACTGAGCAGCAGGTGAGATGTGAGTGCTTTTTCCTATGTTTATACACAGAAAATAACTGTGGTAACCTTGTGGTATCTGCTAGCAAATACTGACTTGTTAATGTTTCCTAATATAAGTGGTTAATGTTTTATCAGCATTACCAAAGCTACTTATAAAAAAACTAAAAAAATCTCATTATTTTCAGCTGTTCATTATTATGTTAGTATGTGGTTTATGGAGGTTATTTCCGTATGGGTAGTTGGAGTTGTGTGTTGTATGAGAGAAAGTTGGTTGTTTTGCCTATATAAGAGTATGTGTAAAGTACTTGGGTTTTTAGTTGTTTTTTTTTTTCAGATTAAGATTTCTCCCATGGCAAAAAGGGATATTGGCATACAGATTTGACCACAAATGAACTGCACTTGTTAAATGTTTAGATGAACAAATAACATTTGCAATAGAAAAACTCATCTTCTTACATGGAAAATTTAGGCAAAAATGTTTATGCAAAAAAAAGCCTTTTGTCCCTGGCTCCCTGTTTTAAGTATCTTTGGCAAAGTCTCTGTGACTGCTTTGGTGCAAGTGAGATCAGGATCTAGTGCCTTTGTGACCGATACCCTTTGATTGAGGAGACAATGCAAAAGACACATGCAACATCAAGTTGTTTTAGCAACTAATATTTGACAATTTTAAAAAGTTTTCTTTTAGGCTGAGTTTTATGTAAAGCTGTTTACATTAAAGTGACATCCAATTAAAGTGTATCATGTAACCCACATCACAGTTCAGCACACATTTTCTGTTTTAACTGACATATGGCCCTATTTATGAAAATAAAAATCATCATGTTTTGATGATATGTTCACATAATTTATGTGGAAAAGCAGGGGGAGAGAAGCAGGAGAGGGAATGCTTTTACTGTGTAAAGTTCTTATTTTCTGTGATTCATTAAATGTCTTTTAACCAATGTGCATAGGCGAATGTCTCCTCCCTCCATTCCTGCCTAGCACTCTCCTCCTGCCCCAGCACCCTTGTCCATGCTGGACAAAGAGCCTCAATGTCTTTTATGAGCAGAGATGGTAGATAAACAGAAACACTTTGTACAGTATCATCCCATACCATAGGCATTTCTCCAGTAAGGGATTCTTTAGTGTTCTGTAAAGGAGATAACTTATTTAAACTAAAACCAAGTCTATGGACAACAGAGCTAATTAAGACCATTTTCCTTTGGTTTTCTAAAGGGTGAGTGCCTGTGAGGATTCTCTGATGCTTAGGAAAAGGTAGTCTCCTACTGAGGTCTTTTCTTCTCTTTCTCCTCTGCTCAGCTGCCAATTTTCATAAAAACTAGCAGGACCATAGTATCTTTGCAACTAACAATCTTCCGTCAAGTTTGCCTGGAATTGTCTCTCCATGCAGAAGAGTCTTTCTCTCTTGCGCACCTAAATGTTTCAGGAAAGCCAGGCTGCTTTCATTAGGATAACTTGTTGGTAATGGTTCTTTTTATAAAATGGCCATGAATCAGAGACATGTCGGCACAAACTTGGGTTTCTCAAGTCATGTAGAGCCAAGGCTGGAGGTCTGATGTTCCTGTCTGTGCTCTGGGCCTCACTGGCAGTGACACTGACTCCCTGTAACACAGAATTAGACTCTAAACTGATTTTAATCTACTTGAAGGCAGAACCATGGCAAACTATTATTTAAAACTATATCTGCATTTTTCCCTTTAAACAATTGCATTTAACCCCTCAGGCCTTAGGGTTTTTTTATGTAGCAGCACATCAGTGGAAGAAAAGGCTTTTCCAGCCAACAAAATGAACATCTGTGGAGGAATCAGGCAGTAAATGTACAGCTTTCCCACATATATTCGAAGGTAGAATTTACTTTAAAATGTAAGCAACATAACTACAGTGAATCCTGTGTTTGTCCACTGTTTTGGGACCAGATGTTGGGGATTATTGTTTAAATGGTAACTGTTGTTGCACATCAGAATGCAGGACATTTTGATAGTAGTTGGATTGTATAAATTGGTATGCCATCTTCTCCTTGCCGAGGTAAACTAGGCTGTACACCTGGAGACTGGTTATTTATAGTATGAGACTGACACATGAAACCTTTAGACTGTGCAATTTTGGTCGGTATATCTTTGGCCACTGTCACAGATAGGAACTGAGTCATGTCCTCTGTGAGTGGACTCTTTAATATATACTACAAAAAGCTCCAAAGAGACATCACCTAGACATTAAATTTGGACTATCCTGTTTCTTAGTACGTGTAACTGTGAAGCCTCACCAACCTTTCTTCATTTGTTGGAGGAGGAACAGAACCGCGTCAGTTGTAAGGTATTACACTGTAATCACCGTCTATTTTCTGCTCTCTAACAACTTTTTAGAGGTGTAGTTCTTGACATAAGTTAATGCAAAAGGAAAAAAACCCATCACTTCCTCACTTGCCTCTAACAATGGAAAAAGCTAATAAACTTACCATTTACCATGTCAAGTCCAGTGGGATCTAAACTGCTGCTGACAATATTAAATCCTGAGAAATTCAAAAATTCCAATCAAATATGGAAACCTCTGGCAGAACCTTCTTTTTTAATGAAGTATGTGCATTATGTATAGCTGGATGGTGATCCTAATCAGGGTAGCGAGACCTGTGCACTCTGGTTTTGATCGTTATTACCAAGATTAAATAGGCATAGAGCCAAGATGTGGCAGTGTAATAACCTAGGAGTTGAGGAGGAGGGAGGAGAGGGTGAGAGATTAATTATTGGTTGGATAAATGGGGTTAGCAGTTACTGAATGTAACAGACTTATTTTCCTGAAGTCAATGACCATTTAAACAATGAGGTTTATGAATGAACACTGTCAATTTAAAATTAGAAACAATTTCATGAGTGAAGAAGACCAAAATCAGGCCTTCTGACCCTGAAGTAATTTTCAGTTTTTGGATCTCTAAAAAATGGTTGAGTAGAATTACGTATGTTTGGATAGCAAATGTATGTCCACTAATAATAAACTTTTTGTAATTACATTTTATGTCTGTATTGCAGAGAGTTACCTTTAACGCTTTGCAGACCACTGATGGAAGCCCCTGGTTCTTTTCTTACTTAGATGACTGCAGGTTTTTGCACAGAAGTTATTCAGAAGTAGGCAAAAGAATTTTTTTCCAGCTTTTAAGAACACAGAAACCATTACATATGCTCATAAGCTTCACTTTCACCGAGATCATTAAACACAAATAGAAATTCCCCTCTCAACGCAGGATTGTGCTGTTTCCCATCAACTCATCACCTCAGAGAGGCATTCAGGTTCCCTGAGTAGGTAAAGTAAAGCTGGAACTGTGACGTCTGCTTCTGTTCTGTAATTTGATTCCTAGGGTTTTGGCAGTTCCTTCAAGGAAAATAATTGTACAGGGTTGAATTTTTTGGCTTTTTTGATTTGTTTTGTTTTTAATTAAAGAAGTCTGAAGCTTTCATCAGTGAAAAAATTCTGTATCCATCCAAAGGAGAATAAAAGCCCACAAAACTACCCTAAAAAATTGTTGTAATAAAAATTAAGGAACAGTTAGAAGGAACAGAGGTTAATCTTCTTAAGATTCTGGCTTACTCTGATGTAGAAGTTAACAAAAGCTAATGGGAATGTCATGTGTTACTCGGGGGTAGTTTAAAACATGCGTGTACAACATGCACATGGGAAGTCTAATAGCCGGCTTTAAAGGACTCTTAGCAGACTCTTTCACTTTGTTCTGAAAGCAGTGAGTGGTCAGCGCTCTTAGGACATCCTGCACAAAAGAGGGACTCTCCTGCTGTTTCTCTGCTCTTTTGTATGTGGGTGGCTCACCGATTTTACCTGGCCCAATCTTGAAGCAATTCGTTTAATAATTTGACTGGAACCTAGCCCGGCTGCTGTGCTCAGGGGGTCAATAAGAAAAGGAACCTGTTTGTCTTGATGAGGAAGACATTGTAATTTCTGTGCCCCCCAAAAAACAGTGAATCAAGTATCAGAGAGTGCTAAGGAGAGAGAGGACAGAAGTTTCCTTGAAAACCAGGTATTTCAAGTTGTCTGAAATATACAGCCAGTTTGAGTCAAGAGAGAAGTGCTGTTTAAGGAAGAGTGGTTTGATTTTTTTTCAGAGCTGCAAAGCGCTCAGCACCTTAAAAACATACTACTTGTAAAGGTGTTTAAATAAGGATTTAGGTGAAGAATTTGGCTTAGTTTCAGTTGAGAATAATGATTCACTGCAAGCAATGTTAAACAGAAACATCAGGATTTTCGGAACAGCAGAACAAAAATTAAAACCTAAAATGCCTGAAAATTTTTTAAAAAATGCATTGCAGGTGAAGTTAGGATGGTGCAGTCTATGGAAGTCTAAGAATGTTTTTCAGTACAACAAATTCTCCTCTGTGTAGACAGGTTATTTGCCGGGTATAGTAAATATCTCCCCTGCTGCTGAGATGAGAACTTCAGAGAGAGCAGTTCCAGCTGTCCATCTCACGTACGGTGGCCACAGATTGCCTTCCAATGAAGTCTCAAATACATACGCTTGCTTCCCAATTCTGTGTGCCCAGTCCTTCCTGGCTTTATGGGGGTTATGAAGAGCACATGTTGTGCTCAGCTTTGTAAGGATGTGTTCTTCCTTGAACTTGATGAATTCTCTAGCAGAGACGCTGATTAAGAAGTTATCCAGAAGATGAGTCATCCTCCTGTCTGTTCTACATGTCCACATCTGACTTTGTCTCTTTTTTCCTCTTCTTTTACAACCACACACTAATGATTTAGTCCAAAGCTTCTGCCATACGTGCTCTGTTAAAAGTTTCCAGTTGGCGTTTTAGTCCAGGTGTCCCAGGACTTGTTTCCTGTTCCAGAACAATTCCCAGTTCTGGTCAACGGGAAGCCCCTGCCAACCTGAAACTGAGAAAAAGCTTCACAAGGGAGGTTTTCCCACCCTGTAGTACATCAGCCAGTCATTCTGGGAGAGGCAAGGTATTGTCATGGTATCTTCAGTTATCAGGAGGATCCTAAAACGCTGACTTTGAATACTAAAAGCTTGAGCCTGGAGAAGGTGGTCACATCAACACAGAGAAACTCATCTTTAGTCTTTCTGGCAGTGAAATTTGATTCTTGTCTGTCATTTATTTCTGACCATCCTAGATACCTAGATTTTGGATAAAGCTGTGCTGCTGTTTGGTGGTGGCAACAAGGCTACAAGCCAGCTTCCATGGCCAGTATGCCTGGAGCACTGTGTTTTTAATCACACATTTTGAGTCATCTACACTGCAATTCTGAACCTGGGTTAACTCTGGATGAAGAAGATCGTGGTTGAACTTGTGAAAAATAGCTCTCAGGTCCTGCATTAACAAATGGGTACAAGCCAAGTGGAGCTTGCAGTATTCTGCTCCCATGCAGACAAGTCTTGTTTATCAGAGGCACTTGCAAGTCTTGTTTATCAGAGGCATTTGCAGTTGTGATTTGAGGTTAGTGAATTTATGGGAAAGGAATTAAGGTAGTCATAAAGCAGGACTTAACCGTACTTACTCATCTGCAACAGTGCAAGTTTGCTGCTTCTGATTTTTCTTCTGGAATCAGATTCAGTGAACTCACTTTAATAACCTGGCCAGGATGAAAGGTTAAATACATATATACCCTGCAGAGCTGCTCAACTCCAAGAGCTTGGGGACTTTTTCAGCCTAGCTGGGATGCATACACCATCCAAGACTATTAAAGACCTCTTTTGCTCCAACTGGCTGTTAAGACACCTAAATTACTAGATAACCTGATGAAATGTACCACAACCATTCCCTGAAGAAGAGATGGACACATGCTGAACATATTAGAAGGCTTGTCTTGACAGTGAGTCCTTGCTGAATGGTGTATCACAAAGTGAATACAGATTTTAAATCTGGAACACATGGCCTCTGTCTTGATGCTATGCAGGCTGACATTTGAACAGCATCACCATGTCTGAGTCTACATTACATTTTAAAAATAAATATATACATAATATATAGAAAATCAAAAGGAAAAATCAAAAGGATTTCCAGAGATTTGTAGTACATTATTGTCTTCACAACAGACAGTAAAAGTAGCCATGAATTTCCTTTCAGTGGGAAGAGAATGAAAGATGGACTTCGGACTTGGCATTGTTGATCTCCCTGGGCCACATTACATGTTCCAAGAGGCCCAGGTTTTTAAGGTGCCTTCTCTTCATGGCTTTTAATGCATGTCTTTTAATTCTGACTGTCATTGAGATAAACAGCGTATCTTTAATTTAACAACTTCAGCGTGGTGAACAACCAGTATATTAAGATCCTTACCCACATAATGAACCACCTTCCCTGCACCTTGGCTTCAGGATTGGGTTATATGGCCTGGCCCCTGTGTGCTCAGCAGACAGATCTCATGAGGATCAGGGCTTTTCTTGGATATTCTCTGCTCCCATGGACTCTAATGGGAAGTTGAAGTTTTTAGCACTTTCTGTCAGCCCAGCTGAGTTCGTGACGGATCCTACCCAATGACTGCTTTCTGTTGGTGTTTGTCTCCCAGCTCCATGCTCAGTGATGAGTGCTGGCTCCGCTGCCACAGGTGTGGTAAGAGTGGATTGAGGCATGTGGAGGAAAAGCCTTTTAGAAAAAATAATTTTAAAAATACCCTTGTGTAACAGCTCTGGATTCAGGACCCTAACAACTTCATAAAAGCTTGTTGCTGGTGTTGTAAAACTAATACACAAGTTTGTCCACGTAAGAACACGGCTGTAAGTTTTTAGCTTCAGATGCCAAAGAGTGAGCCTAGCCTGTTTAAAATGTGTTAAGCTACAACATGCTACATAAGTTAACACTAACTTTCTCCTTTTTACCTTTTCTGCTTTTGGGGCTGTGCCAGTGCCAGTCACTTACATACACCCCTTTACCTTGATTCACTGTAGGAGATGAGGCTGCCAAGCCAGATATTTACCTTGGGAACACACATTCTTATCCTGTAACATTTCATCAGCCACAGCTAAAAAAAAGATTTATGGACTTTGTAACACTAAGATTATTTAAGTCACTTGTTAGCCAAAAATAATCTAAAGACGTACAGTGCTTGTTTCAAAAAAGTTTGTAATTAGGAGCCCATACTTTACTCTGATTTACAATGTAAGCTTGGTATCCAATTAGCAATAATAGTGTTCTTTTAACTAAAACACATATCCTTCCAAAATTATGCAGACTTTCCAATTACTGTGCTGTGATGAAATTATAGCTAGAGACTCATAAAGTTGTGCATAGTTTATAAATGCAATATATTCTTAACTACCTTGCCGTATAGTATATACTAGCAGGGCTCATGTGTTCTCTGTGTTATGGAGGCTTGTTAAAAAGCACGTGTAAGATTATTGAAAAAGTATGTCAAATAATATTTATGTACTTTCTACCGTTGTGATAGGCTGTTACTGTTCTTTCTGATTAACACTTCTGGTCAGATACTGCATGATGGTGTGACTTAATCTCTAAAATTCAATAAATAGTTTAGAAACTTCTCTTCAAAGCACCTGGAAATTAAAACCCCTGAGGGTTACTGTTTGATTTCTTTTTCACCTTGTCGTTGTCTTTAAATTGCATAGAGAAAAGCTTTTGCTCGTTTTTAAAATCAAATTTGTGTAAAAATGCATTGCAGTGCCTGTTCAGCTCATATCCAGCATCTTGCTCTTGCTTTTCTTATAACCAAAGAGAGAGCTCCAGCCATTTTTGCTGGTGTGGGAGCAGACTGATAATCAGAAATGACTTAACATTATCATCTAGGCAAAATCAACACCAAGAGAACAGGCTTCCAAATTGCAGAACAGGCTTAACTGCTGTCTGGCCATTGGGAGAGGTCAGAGGGGAGCTCCCTACTCTGCTCATAGCAATTCCTTTCCAGCCGTGACATTCTGGCACTTTTGCAGAGAGTTATTGATGAGAAAACCGTGTCTGTTACAGGAATGGGTGAATGACTAAGGCCTGTTCAACGCTGTGAAAGTGCTGGTAACACTTAATAAGATGACTAAGCAAACTGCTCCAAGGCTTTTGCAATTTATTTATTATTATTATTATTATTTATTACTCAGAGTTTGCTGAGGACTGTTAGTCCCGGAAGGAAACTCCCGTTCAACTTGCAGAAACTTGCTGGGGGAAACAGTGTGGATAAGGAGAGTGCGTGTATTGTATTATCTGTGAGAAGTACGACCTGTATGTGTGTTAGCTTACATTACTGGACTAATTTGGGTTTGCTGGTACTGTTTGGCTTTGCCAAAACCTTGTGAGCATTTTGAGGTGAGAGTAGACAAGGAGAGGATTCTGTGGGAATGACTCAGGCTGTTGTCATCCTCAGTCATCCTGTGACCTGCTCTTCCCCATCCTCTTAGCTGGTGTGGGACGTGCTCTCTGTGTCACATCTTTGGGAAGAAGCATTTAGCCCTGGGAAACAGAAAAAAAACCAACGGATTGCTAGGTGGTGACAATGCATAGCCTTTTTTAGTACCTTCCTTACCCCCAAAGAAAGGAGGAAGAACAGGCTACCCTTCAAAGGAGTGATGTCAGCTGATGAGCTGTGCTCCGAGGCCTTTATCCGCAGAAACTGCAAAGGCTTAGAAGGCATGCTAGCAGCTGGTAATGTGTCTGTAGCTAACGGTATGGAAGCACTTTTATATTCATGTGTTGCAAATATTTACACCATAGTAGAAACCCCTGCACTGTGGTTGCTACATGGCTTTCGCAGTGTAATGTGTAATAAAAGATTAGAATTAAAAGAAAAAGTAAGTCTTCTATGAATCTTCTGAGAGCTTACTCCGTCCTTATTTTTACAATTCTTCTAATAAGTGAAGCATCTTCTCTAGTGTGAGTCATTTAGGGGGACAGTTTGGGTTCTTCAAGTTTTGAGGCTATTTTAATTTCTCAGGCTATTCATTGTCTACATTTGCTTTTGTTTCATTTGGTTTGGTTTTCCTTCAAGCTCTCAGTTCTATATAATATAAAAGTACTCAGAGCTGTATAAATTATGACCCAAGAAGCCTCAGGGGACTTGGTAGTGAGTTACAGCACTGTGTCTTCATACAGTGTCTCAGCTGCTCCGATTTACTGCTCCAAATGGAAGGAGGCTGAGAATCATTACAGCTTCAGGAGAGCTTGATGGCTAATGGCAATCGGTGCATTCAGTCAATAAATCTGGCCTCTGTAGACAGGGATTCATACTGCCAGACTGCTCTGGCACACCCACTTGAGGTGTTGGGCTGATGGACGTGGAAAACTTGATTGCAGCATTTCAGGAAAACATTAAGAATTGTCCATTCTTTGGGCCCTGTTCCAAAGGCTTGCCTTGGCTCTGGAAGTAGCTGCCTCCAGAACCGTCCTCTGAAATTTTCTGGAACTGGCAGCCAAAGTCTCAGTTGTTCTCAGTGCCACCCAGTGCTGAACCCCCCTCCCTGACCACCCTGGAATTTGTCTCCGACTCTCTCTGCAGGTTTGGCTCTACCAAGAACAGGGACTAAATTGAGAAGAATATGTTTGGATCATGTCTGCTCTACTGTCAGCTGGCCTCATCTTGCCAATTTAAGTTCTCCAGTATAGTGGAATCAGAACAGTGTAAGCAGAGTGGAGGAGAGGCAGAATATTAAGTACCAGGGGAGCGGCCAGTACAGAACAAAGGGAGATTTGGGGTAGGTGGGGTTCAGGCTGCACAATGACAGGCATCTGACAGCTGTGGAAACCAATAACAAATGGATAAAAGAAAATAATATGGGAAAATGGTGTGTGCAGTTGGGACATCAGCACTGCACTGGTTTCCATTTAGCTATCTGTTGCAAATCTCAACAAAACAAGACAAACCTTCGCTTCAAAGGAGTGAATGAGCCAACGATGAGCTGATGAGCCATGCTCATCACCTGGCCTTTATCTGCAGAAACTGCAAAGGCTTAGAAGGCAT
Source organism: Apaloderma vittatum (assembly GCF_000703405.1). Taxonomy (NCBI): domain Eukaryota; kingdom Metazoa; phylum Chordata; class Aves; order Trogoniformes; family Trogonidae; genus Apaloderma; species Apaloderma vittatum. The sequence continues at coordinate 27,058 of NW_009724079.1, read as the reverse complement.
GCTAGCAGCTGGTAACGTGTCTGTAGCTAACGGTATGGAAGCACTTTTATATTCGTGTGTTGCAAATATTTACACATTAAGTCATGGCAATTAGGAATAATTAGAGTGGAATGTACCTTGTATTAGTGGAGCCAGGAACTAGGCCCATGTCATAAACATTGAGTTTATTTCTGTTCAAACTTGACAGGGTAGGGCGCAGAGTCTTTAGCGCCTTCCCATGGCTGTGCCCAGGCACAGGTGGTACAGGTGCTGGTGGGAATCCAGGTTGGGGCTTTAAAGCACGAATACAGGTCTGGGTCTTGAGCAGTATCTAGTGCAATGCCTCTCCAAGGCTATTCAATTTTTTCATCTTATCAAATAATTTGTGGAGTAATATCCAATGTTCCTTACCGGCTACCCAGGAGCAAGATTTGTGTTCCTGTAGGAATGCACAGTAAGAAGGCTTTTTTTCTGACACTGTTCCTCACAGCCTTCTTAGAAGAAGAAAAACTGTTACAAAAAAGTCAGTCTCTGTCAAGAATAAAAGTTTCTCATTGTGGAGGAGATTTATCTACTGACTAGCACAGGGCCCAGAGAATTACAGTGATTAGTTCTAGACCAGCTTTGCTAGTGGCCATGAGCTGTGGGAAACCTATCCTTGATACATATTTGGTACGTTTTGAAATTGGATGGCAGTGTGAGTAGGAGATGCCACTTAAGGCAAATCTAATTTGTAGAAGCTATTGAAATCCCTAGCAGCCAGGAGTAACGATGGGCTTCTTTTGCTTTGCCTGTACCACAGATCTATTGTTATTTCGTGGTATTGTGAGGCATCATTATTCATAATTGTTCATAAATGTGGTGATTAAAAATGACAGAGCACACAAACTGCTTTTTAATACTTTGTATTTATACCAAGCTATTTATTAATTATGTAACTTCCCAACGTATTATTATTTCGCCTTAATTGGTGTCTGGCAGTGTGTTAATCAGTCCTCTGCCTCACCACTTTAGTGCTCATTTTAATTGCCTTTGGCTTCCTACCACGTTTGCTATTAGCATGTGCTTGGTGATCTCTCTGGTTTTGGGGCCCAAGGGGACAGAATGCTGTTGAGTAGGTTGACATGATGTGTTTTGTGGACAGTCACAGCATTTGTGGGAAGCTCTGTGCTGGCACAGCAATTGTGAAGATCACCAGAATGGGTGAGAAGAAGTAGAGTCGTGTCATATCGTCATCTGCACCAGAACTGACTCAGCAGCACTGTGAAGCCTAACCTGTGCCGTGGAAGCTCTCTCTTACCTCGATCCTTGGGGGAATGATGGCCTGGGGCTGTGCAGCTGTGCCTAAAGGGTGACATTTAACAACAGGATGATAAAAATGAACGGTGCCTTAATGCTGTGAAGTACTTTTCTGGCTGGAGGAACTTATTGCCAGCTCTTCTTAACGTTAGGTGTGTTTTGAAGTTGGGCGGTGATGTGAGTAGGCTGTGTAGTTTTAAAGTGAATCCAGTCTTTAGAGATAGTTGAAATCTCCAGCTACCATGAAATATGTTGTCACTTCAATTACAGTTGCAAGTACCTCTCTCTTATTTGTTTCCTGTAATACCAGACAGACTAGGTAAATATATATCTTTTTAAATGAAGCAAAATATAGTTTTAAAATGGTTTATATCAAGTTGTTTCCAGTTTCTTATAAACTCCTGATTTCTAAATATCTCATTATTTGTTCCATATGTTTCACTGAAGTCATTGTTACCAGTACAGCAAAAAATACATAAATAATCTGGTAATTTAACATAAGTTTGTGATTTTTCTTAAGTTTCTGTCAATCAAATATCATTAGTATAAACTGAAATCAAAGCAGAGCCAAAATCTGTAATTAAATCATGGAGGATGGATGGAGACAATGAGAAAATAAGGAGTGGTCTTGTAGGCTGTGCTGCGTACAACTGTCATTGTGTTTGTTAGCAGAGAGACCGCAGAAGTCTTGAAGGCAGTAGTTTTTCATGGCAGTGACTGTGTGCTTTGTCAAACAGGTTTCAAAGTACAGTCATGACAGTTGGTATTAATCCATTAATTGTGTTTGGTTTTCACTTGAGCTAAATATTCCATGCTATATGAGGGAATAAAACCAGCTCATTGTAGCAACATAATAGAAAAAGTAACAAATGGTTGTGAAAGACGGTCCCATCTTGTTGTTGAATCTGATGAGAACTGGGCAATGTTGTAGAATGTCTCCATTCTGTGAAAAAGGAAGTCACAGAATAGAGCTGGCAAACAGGAAGGGAAAACAGCATAGAATACCTAAAAGTTTGTGGGAATTCTTTTAGAAACATTTAGAAAAATCTAAAATATTTGAGCATTTTCAGATTTGGAAAAATGCCATTTTAAATCAGAGATGGGAAGAGAAAAAGCAGACCATTTCTGATCCTAAAAATCTCTGTTCTCACACCAAATGCAAGATATCACTGAGGAGAACTATTTATGGGACTAATGTTCCTCTTTTTTTTCCATTAGATAAGGGGTTTTTTTACTTTGAAGGTGTCTTGGTTAATAGTACATAGCTTTACCTGAACTTATTTTCCACCCATCTCTTGTGTTAATACATCGACTAATAAACCTCATGGTACTTCTGAATCAGATCAGCAGTTGCAGCTGCCTTTGAATCTGCACATTTTTTCCTCATCAGCCTGGGCTGTTGCCCTTGTGTCTGTCTTTGGTGTTGATTGGTTTAGAGGTGTGCTTTCAGACATGCTATGTAAGTAGAGATCATCCTGATCAGCCTGTGGCTAGGAAGCCAACTTCCTATTTGCAATTTTAAGGGAAATCTCCATTCAACTGGTGAAAAACCTATTGGGCAAACTTAGTGTATTCCCATTATAGCTTCTATATTGACAATTTAATGAAACAGCCACTTTAACTACATAATGAACACTCATCTGTTATTTGGTTATTCTCTGTTATACTTTTCTTCTTTCTGGAATTCTCTTTCTCTTCTGAATTCCAACTTTCGTTCACAGACCTTTGCTCTGAAAATACTAGTCCAAAATGAGCCCTACAGACCATCACCAATGTATGAAATGGATTTCCTCTGCCAAGGTGGAAAGTGAGAGGCCAAGAATAGGGTTTAGCTTCACAGGGCAAACCCCAAATCTGAGAGGGAGATTTTTCCCTAAGGATAAGCCACAGAAATTGGTGTAGAGCAGGGTGTGTGACATGGCAGATAACACATTGTGTTTCAGTGCCAAGCAATGGGGATGGAAGACACAGCTGTTGCAGAGGTGACTGCTGATTTCACAGTCTCTCTGGGAAGCCATATCGATGTTGAAGAGGGGGAAGAGATGAAGTTAGACTTCGCCAGGCAAGAACAAGCAGCATATGGTAGGGCTGCTGCAGTGATAGCTCTTGCAGTGTTTCTGTTGTAAGCTCCTTTTTTTAGGGGTTTATAACTTGCTCATAAAAATTTACTGCAAGCTATAATTTGGCACACAGGGTTCCAGCCTGAGAGCATACTGCTTTTCTTATTTAAACTACATTTGGTTTATTGACAGGCCTGTTTTCAGATTGCAAGAGAGTGACGAATGAAATAGAAATCTAATTGTTTTAGAAACTTTTTTTTCTTTTTTAATATTCTCTAGCCCCAAAACAGCTTTAAACATCTACTGGTGCCTTTGAGTATTACAAAGAATTAAAACAAGTTAAGAAATTCATGATTACATAGTGGCTACTGTGCATATTGAGTAATTATACTTACAGTATATAGCGTCTTTCAGCCTGAATAATCCCAGTGCAGCTTTCCAGCTTTCTAGAGAGAGAAACACAGCTGAAGCAGATATCAAAGCAGGATAAACTGAAGCAGATACCATAGACCTATATAGCCAGACTTATTGTGATTTGCTGTGCGTCTGCTGTTGCAAAAGACACCAGAGACGATGTGGAGAGATTTTCAGGTACTGCCTTTCTCTTCTGGAGAACACTAGTAGGAATTAAAACAATTTTGCAGTTACAGTTTAATTCATTGCTGTATTAAAGCTTCTGATTTGAAAGCTCAGTCATGGACACATGGTTTATTGACTATTCAGAGCTAGTGCTACAGCGAAGGAATTCAGGCTTTGCAGATCACGATTGTGCTGTTTGAATATCTATGAACGCTGGGAGGCTGATTCTGATCAGTTAGCCAAGCTGCTCTCCAGGCCCTGCCTGCATGCCAAGTCCTGCCCTTCCCTGTCACCATTCTGGTTGCTGACTGACGTCCCTTGCACAGTTTTTAAGCCAGCCTTTCAAATACTGTGCAAGAAATGTTGAAAATGCAAAGCACTTGGAAATTGAAGATCTCTGTGCAAGCTCTCCTATGCATGTGCGAATCTGCAGGTTGGAATTACATGCAACAAGCTTTTGGATTCTAGTTTTATGGTGAAAGTATCACAGAACATACCTGTATTTATTCTCTGCAGACCAATTAATGGGGTTTTTTTAACCATCTTAATCCTATTAAGTAAAAATATGCTAAATATGTATCCAGGTTTGCAGATGATCCTTGCTAATTTTTGAGAATGTGAGCCTGAGCAGGTTGATCTTGCACATGCAGAAGAATACTTTCCTATCATGTCTGAGCACACCTTTTGGATCTAAACATAAGAAAGTGTTTTGGGGCAGTTAATTTGTTTTTCAGTATCTAAGCCAATGTGAAGCAGTATCTTTCTTGACCAAATACACTTCTGAAAATGTATTTGGAATGCTTTTGTAATACCTTGCCATCCATATTGTGGTAATGTCAGGGCGGAGGGAAGATTGGCATTTTATTAATTCAGCTGCTGGGACTTCATAGGCATTTCACCGGACTTGATGAAACACTGTCTGTATCTTTACCTGTCGTAATGGAGGTCCTGGGCTCAGGCTCACTAGATAACTCTGATTTCAGACTTGAAATCTTTGTGTGGAATGTCACAAAACTGAACTGCTGTACCAAGATATCAGATCTAACTCTTCCTCCTTGCACCCCTCCTTACACCAGAAAAATGAATTTTACAATCTCAAAAGGTGCTTTTACTATGACAGGGGATTTGTAGTCTCATGAAGCTTAAACCTGTACTTGTACCACCCACCCTGACTGATCTCACCCTTTGGAGATTTGTCTTGGCTAATTCAGGGTTCCTGTTGGGCCCTTGGGAATATAACTTTGAATACTTTTTTGAAGAAAATGTTTGGCTATATAGGTACATACCAATAAGACCAAGCAAAGGAATTTTTAGACTGTGTGTGGTCATAGTACTTAAGCAAATCGAGTGGACAAATTGCTCTGCTGCCATATCTGTTTCTCTTGGCAGAACACTGACAGTCTTCTGGCATCCCCTTGCAACTGTCCTCCAGTATTTGTGATCAGACTTCACTCTGCAGATTGTGTATGTGTGTGTAGGGGTTGCCATGCTAATTTGCATAGCTAAGGTTAGAGAGGCTCTTCTTGAAAGGTAATAAATTACAGATGCTGTAGTCTCTATAGATGTATTCGGGAATGATCAGCACATTGCCATTTTTTCCACTTGGGGACAGTTACTGAAGAAAGATTGTATGGATTGAACCCTTAGCACTGATGTGCTGGAAAGGAGATGAAAGTTGGTTATGCTAAATTAATCTTGTCTTTTGAATGACAGGCACACAGCTTCTGCACAAGGGGAGGCTTCCAGAGTTTTGGGATTGTGGCATTTGAAAGGGCAGATATAGGAATTGAGAACATCAGTACCAGTCACAAGTGTGTGGGAGGTGAAGGTGAAGTAGTGTGGAGTATGTGGAGCACCACAGAATTCAAGAGCAGGAAAAGGGGCTCATCAGGGACAGAGAGAAAAGGACACAGTGAGGAACAGCAAGGAGGGAGAGAGGATGGGTAGGGTCCCAATAGGGACTCCTCCTTCCTGTGTGGCCTTCCACAGGTGATACTGCTTGGACAGGGGGTTGGACTAGATGATCTCTAGAGGTCCCTTCCAACCCCTAATGTTCTGTGATTATGTGGTTCCACAGCCTCCTGTGTGACTTGACCCTCCCAGGGAGGGGATCTGAAACCCTGGCACCAGGAAGCAGCGATGGGCTGCGATGGACCCTTCCTGCCCCAGTGGTCTTACCCCACCATGTCTCACAGTCTTACTGTCTTCGCACCTAGGGCTGGCAGGAGGCACTGACCCAGAAACCATTTTTCTGGAGAGTGCAACTGCTGAGAAGGGCAAATGTCCATGTTCTGTCAGTGCAAGAGGCCTGGAGAGCCAGCATGGCTGCGGGGTCAGTGCTGCTGCCTTTTGGGATAGCACACCTGGGTGAGGGGGACATGGCATAGGCAAATCAGCACAGTTCACTTAGTTGTTGTCTGTCCTATGGAGCAGTGTCCCTTCTTGCTTCTGTAACTGCTTTTATGAAAAACTGGAACCATTCTCACAGACTGCACCATGCTCATTGCTGTGCCATCCCCCAGCTTCTCTGGTCTCTGTGGGAGGAAGCTGCCCAAGGAGGGAGGGTCAAGCAGTGCTGGAGAGACAGAGAAAAGCAGAACAGTAAGATAGTATGGGCATTGCGTGGCTGGGACTGTCATTGCCGAGGGGCTGAGGGAGTGTAGAGGGCTAGTGAATGAGAGTGATGAGAAATTATTGTTTTAAAATCAAATAAATTAAATGGCACAGAACTCTGCTAACACAGATCTGAGATTGTGCCGTGGCTAAATTTCCACCTTTGAGGTTTAAGACGTGAGAGCAATTCTGGCACCAGTTATCCCCAGTTCCCTCTTCTAAGATAACACAGGAGAGCACAGGGATGTGTGGAAGCTACCTAGCAGTGTTGATCTCTACCTCACCACAGGAGAGACTTAACTACAGATTTACCTCCTAGTCCCAGCTGTTTAACACCACCCCCATTGTTTCATTAACAAACAGAACAAAACTAGAAACTTGACGGCCTGGGAGCTACAGTTACCAACTGACAACTTGTCTGTTCTCTTCTGGAATATATAGTTCAGGTAAGCACAAGCATCTGGAAACCGTGGAAGAAGGAGTTAATGTGAGCCAGAATGAGGAAATCCATGGTTCACACAGACTCCAGCACAACCTCAGCTGTCCCAGGGGAGCTGACAAAGGCCACTGGGCGTTGTCTGCCTCCCTTCTTTCTGCCTTCACCACCCTATGAACAGTTGACAAGCTGAGCAGGTCTGTTCCCCCAGTCACGGGAGGATGTTTGAAATAACCTTTGCAACCTCTTAGCTTCTCCCCACCCAGCGCAGCAGTGGAAAGAAGGCGGTGGCTGCAGGTATTCACAGGGCTTGCCTCATTTCGGTACTGAACTGTGTGAGCCTGGTCTATAACCTGGCCTTTTCTTACCTGGGATGGTCAGCGTGGGGGGTCAACGTGTGGGTGTTAGCCCATGTAAATAATCTAGCCTTGTGGGGGTAGGCAAAGCATTTGAGAAGTGATGGGAGAGGGATAGGATTTATTTTCGTGGGCAAACCTCAGCCTTTGCATACATGACAAGTGTAGGTGACTTGAGTTCATTGCAACTCATCTGACTTAATTTGCTCTAACAGAAAAGCATTCATTCTGCACGGGTGCTGAGTGTGGCATCCAGTATTATGGACTGTTGCCTAGGAAGGGCACAGATAGGCTGGCTTTGCTGAATATTTCTTTTCTGTTTTCCTCTTAGCTTTGGGAAATTTGGCTTTGCTTTAAGTGGTGCTGTGGAGAGAGCACTAAAAGATTTTGTCAGTGAATACTGGGGGCACACAGAATACTGTTTACCTGCAAAGATTTATGTTTGGATAATCAGATGTTCTCTCTCCTTATGTTATTGTATGGGATTCTAGACATTATCAGGACTTTTTTTTTTTTTTTTAAATGTAGCAGACATTTCTCACCTGTGCCTCCTAGAGAATATGCCTGTATTATCTTACGTATTTTGAAATAAATGCGTGACTTTAAAGGCAAATGAACTGGTGGTTTCTGTCGAGTTGCCCTTGGGTTCCAAAGTGCTTAGTGCCTTTTTTAAATGATTTACGTTTTTGTTTCTGTGCAGTTGTGGAAAAATTAAGAAGGAAAATGCATTCAATTGCATTGATTCTAGCATAAAGGCCCTCATGCAAAGCACTGTAGTTATAAATTGAAGATTTACTGTCATTATTTCTTAGAAAAGAATTTTTAAAGTGCATGTTAAAGTTTGCTCATGAGTGCCAACATATCTATGAAGAGGTAAATTCTTGAAAATGAATGGAAATTGTAGTTATATTTCTATATTTCTATATTTCTGTAGTTATATTTCTATAGCGTCTTCTATAAGGCTGAGATTGCTTTACTGAGGCACAGGTCAAGCTGCTTGTCTGTGGAACACGATGTGCAGGGCATGTAGAGTTTTGGCAGTTTAGGGTAGGAAGAAAGAGATAATAACAGAGCTAACAAGATAAGGGCATTACAGCAGGCTGCAGTTTTAATGTGTAAATGGTATTTACTTAAGAGATTGGGATGTAATTCTCTATGCTTTCAACTAATACCCTGCAACCTCAGCTGGGCTGGTCCATTGCTACTGCAAATATAGTTTCACAGTGCATGGGCTTTCAACAGCAAACGTGGTTTAAATTCTCTCCTACTTGTTCATTCATGCACCAGAGTTTGAATGTTGCTTTCCCTTCTTGCCATTCTTCGTGTTTGTGGGACCCACAGTTTGTACTGAACAGATCCTGATTAAAATTAATGTTCTCTGGTTTTGACTCTGGTGAAATTGCTGGTCTGGTTCACAGCATGGCTTTGCAAACACTTGTCTTGGCTGAACTGAGGGCATGCAAACAAAGCAGGAATGAGCAAAAAAAGGTAGAAATCAGTGGCAAGAATTACTTAAGCCAGTGTTGGCACCAAAGTGCCTGCTTTGTGATACTGGGTGCTGAGTTCAAGTCAGATGATGCATGATGGACACACCTAGAGCGGGGTTTTGGTCATACTTTGTACATATATAACAAATACAGGTGCCTTATTCAGTGCAGCTCATCCAAGTTACATTTACTTTAACAGAAAACTACACATTCAGCACAAGTGCTGAGCTTCTAGTGTTATGGGACACGGCAGAGGGAGGGAGAAGGCAGAATGGTTTTGCAGTACACTGAAGTAAGAACAGCATTATTTGATATTTGTATTATTTGAATATTGTATATGTATATTGCATTATTTGAATATTGTATATGTAATGGTCTAAAGCTTCTCCCTGTAGAAGTGAAATGGAAAGAGACTTGTATTCAGCACATCTTGTTCCTTTAATTGCGATGGTTAAAAAAAATTATTGTATGTCACTAAATCTAGCAATCCTACAACAGTTTTGGGGTGCAACTGTGTATTTTGATGCTATCTCAGGTAACCAGCTTGATGTTCTATTTAATTTAAAAGCAGAAAACTTGATACAACTAAGACAGGAATCTGAAGCCCTAGGAATGGTGGCCAGCCTGATACTTCTAACATGCTAATTGATAAATCTTGCTTTACAGCTCCATCTGGGAGCAGTCTTTGTATGTCCTTTATCTCTTTAATTCCTTTTGCACGGAACAAAACAAATTGGAAATGAAAAACAGTGGCTTATTGTATTCATCTAAGGACATGCTAATTGAAAATGATTGCTTCATACTGGGCTGGATTCAGAAATATGTACATCTCTGTTTTACACATAAAGCCATTAAATAATGCGTTGAAATAGGAATTACTAGGTCAGAGGCAAGTGAGATAAATAAACCAGAGACAGGCACTTAAGAGGTATCCATACAATGGGCCAGATTCCTATGCCAGCTCCCAGATCCTTTGGCACAGATGTGCTTGCCAGAATCTGCATTTTCATTAAAAGCAAAACAAAACAAAGTTTTGAGCTTTTAGACCCACAAAGATAATTTGGAAAACATGAACAAGAAGATATTTTTTTAAAAAATAAAATCTTAGATTTTCTTAAGCAGATTTAAAACTACTGAACCAGAAGGTTTAGATTACTCTGGCAGAGGATTTGATGGAAGAATTGCTTGTACTCTCTTCAGCCAATTCAGTTGGTTTCTCAAAGGAAATGTTATGGTAAGGAGGAAGGGGACATTTCAAAAGCCTTAATGAGATTTTAAAAAAATGGTGCTTTTTAATAACTATAAAATTATTATACAAATTTTGGGCTAAAATCTAAAGGGATTTTGTTCAGGTTCTATCACCTGAAAACATTAGTAGAAAGACTTTCAGATTCCTTAGGCCTTGGCGTTTTTTTGGGGGGAGAGGGTGGTGATACCAGACGAAATGTGTATCATGTACGTTGCATGCTGGTAGTGTCAATTTGAAGGATTAAAGTAAAATAAAAGACCAGCTAATATTATAAATGAACCAGTGTACTACATCACAGAGAGCGTATGGCCCGTGTGTTATAAGAGCACACACTTTTCCAGTTAGGAGTGCTGTGCGCCCAGAGGATGAAGTCCCGTACACAACAGCAGATCAAAGAATAGCAGTAACTGTATGTTTCAATTGAGAACTGTTTCTGACAGATCACAGATGCATAGCAGTAAGCTCCTTCATGGCTAAATTGCCAGTTATTGAACAGTGGCCAACAGCAAAAAGTGGGTCATAATGGCTTTTCTTTCCTATGCAGAATGTGTCTATCAAGTTTATCATCACCATTATTAGGCTGCCATTTGCATCCTAGATCACCTACCCATCATTAGAAGGACATGCAGTGTGGCCAGCACTATGGTGTGCCTAGGGGTTAGAATTTACCAATTCTTCACAGTCTCTCAGCTAGCATTAAAAGCAACAAAATATAAAGTTTTGACTCGCTGTGGTCCCTGACTCCAGGTCTCCTATCCTCCCAGAATTGTTAGCATGCATTTGGAGCTGGACTGTTGTGTTTGGCATAAATTATTTTTTTTTGGTTTTGTTTGTTGTCACTTTAATATACCAGATGAAGTGCCAGTGGGTTTGCATCGTGGACAGTCATGTCAACATTTTACTAATAATAATCCAGCCCCACAACTTAAGGCAGAATATCCCAGGTGGAGTGCTGAGAGCCTGGCTTTGTTGACATTGTATGTAGACTTTATATTTTTGCAGCATTCTTCCCGTGCTGGGCTATTTGTCAGTAGGTTTACACACAGGAGAGAAGAGAACAGTCCTATGAATTAGCACCCAGTTCCTCCTTTTCTCTCTGAGGTGAGAGAGCTGAGTAACTTGACTGTTTGAATAAGAAAGGATTGACCAAATTTGTTTTGTTATTAAAAAAAATGACTTTTCAGAACACCCTGCATGCAATAATTACATGCTTTTGGTTGCAGCAAAATTATTTCTTCCTACTGTTAAACTTGGCAACGCACTCACTCTGAGCTGTTCCTTCTTCATCACTGTGAAGAAAGTTCTTATCAAATCAGACCAGCACCTACATCTGCCTGATGATGCCATTGAACCTTGTCTGCCTTTGAGGTCCATGGGGTGAGCTGGCTTGCCTTGCAAGCTGATTGTCAGTCCATTCTGAAACCAGTAGTTCAGGTGGTGAAAAGAGGTATGTGGTGGTTGTGCATGAGGAACAGATAATCTGGAATAAGATTGCTGCCGTTTCCAGCCTGTGGTCTTTCAGAGTGGACCTGTTGCTGATAATTCTACAGTAAGAGGTTGGCATTCTGCATGCCAGCCCTCTCTGAGGTATCTGTGCTGGTGGAGTGACAGAATAGCTCTGAAACAGTCTCGGGGAGAAAGGTTTTCTGTTCTAATTTGCCCCTGAAGTATTTTTGAATCTCTCTACCCGACTTGTAGTTTTCATTCTGATCAATTGTTGGTTTGGTTTTTTTTTTACATACCGTGGAACCGTGCCGTTGAATGCCTTGTCGGAAAGCAAGATGGCATCCAAATTGCAAGGATGGTTCAAATTCATACAGTGATCCTGAGAATGGGGCAGAGGGCAGGGCAATGCCATAGCAGGCTGGATGGATAGCCTGTAACACCCAAACACATTGCATTTTTATAATTCAGTTTAAGAGCTCACAGCTGAAGTCATGACTGGCCCATCATGCTGGCACAGTGTCTCCAAGGCAACTAGAGATAATACAAAATATTCCTCCCTGATTGCTGCTGTGGGAAAGCACCCTTTCAGCCATGACTGCATAAAATATTCTTTTTCCTTTCTGCCCTATGCCAAGAACAGTTTATATGCTGGGAAAACTGATTTTAATGCAGGCGGAAAGGACTGTAAGAAATGGTTGCAAGCTGAATTAAGGCTTGAACCCACTGATCTTGATTCATTTGCCTTGCAGTGTGATGTTTCAGCTGATTTGCACAGAAGACCAGCTTAGGGGAGAAAATTTTATCCAGTGCTCTTGGAGGTTCTCCTCTCTTGGCCAAATCTTTTCTGTGCCCTGATGAAGGGTCATTTTCTATTGTCGTGGACATTGTTTGCCAAGGTTTGGTGCATGTGGCTTTTAAGGGCGAGTGCACAAATGTGTCTGTGGTAATCAGCTGGCGTAATCCTTTGTGGCCGAATATATCCTCCATGCTGTTGTTGTGCCAGGGTTTGCTTTAATTCAGAGACCCTGTGGGCTGTACTCTTCTGTTTAAGAGCTGTGATTTTGTCATGGTAAGTTTTGAGGGAAAATTGTGTATTAGTCATGGTAAAAATGTCAATAGGGAACCAAGCAAAATCACAAAAAATTGGGGTATACTTTGTGTTGCCTGACATGGGGTATTTAGGTACATGGACTTGGTTGATCCTAAGCAGAACTAGGTTCACACGCCAAAATCAGTAACGTTATTCATTGTAAACATGATTCAGAGGCAGGAGTATCCTGTACCCTTTTTAATGATTTCTTTTTTCTGCATCCTGGACTCTAATTTTAAAATCTTGTCTGTTCAGTGGGCACAATGTGCCACTCTGGTTGCTCAGCATTTGTTCTGCTTGCCCTGTGTTGTTATTCTGGGCTGCTCTGTTTTTTTTGGTGACCCTACAGTGAAAACAAGATGGTAATCATAGTTGACTCTGCTGAGACCTGACTGCTCCATCTCCTTACCTGAAATCATTGGATTTTATCTCTCCACACTATCTTGCCCTGCCCTCCAACCCAGTCAGGCTTTGGTCCTGCCCTCCCAGAGGTCATCATTCTTTGCTTTGTCCTTCCAAACTTTATTTTCTCTACTAAATTGAGTTCAAATTCTGTCCTGTCACCAGCTGTTCAGCTGGAAGGTGCCACAGAATTCACAGTGGCGTCTCGTTGGACTGGTTGTCTCTTAGGGCCAGTGTTACCTTCTAAGCCTGACCTCCTCAGGAGCTCTCCTAATTTTATTGTTCTCTCGGGTCCTTTAGTGGTCAATAAGGAGGAATGTGGTGGCAGCATATCCCAGCTGTCTTGGACAGCTGCCTGAGTATGAGGGGGCTCAGTCACCTTCTGGAAGGCCTCTTTGCCTCAGTGTTTATGAGGAGGGTGTTGGTGACTGAGACAACTAGCTGTTTCATGTCTAAATGTGGGAAAGAGGTATCCTCCTAGCATGGCTGGTTAACATGAGTTTGAGGAGTTTATGGTCTTCAAAACATTACAGCTGTCTCCTACCAACAATGGCTAAGAAACCCAGTAGTACAACAGTTAACTGGTGTTACAACAGGTGACAGTGACCATCAGCAAATGGTTCACGACAGGTATGAAAACTGGAATAGACAGGTGTGACAGCTTCCCATCACACAGTGCTCATCTAAAAGCCAGAGAGGGGTGGTAAGCCTGGAACCAGGAAGCTTAGTTTCCTTTCCATACTATTTTCTTGCACTTTGACAGCAGCAACAAACTCTGAAACTGCCCATATTCAGTTTTAATTTTGCCATCTTTTAATTTCATTGCATACCCTTTTGCCCTTCCTTTCCAACACAGAGATCCTATTGTATTTTATCTTAGACCTTTATTTCAGGGGCTGCTCAAGAAGTTACCATTTCCCTCCTTTTACAAAAGAGTAGTCTGGCTTCTTCAAAATCAGTATTTTCATCTACCCTGCTGCATTTGTATGAAGAAGCCTCACAGAAGTTAACCCTGAACCTTGAAAGTATAGAAAGCCTTAGGCTGTCCCTTGGTGAGTTCTGGGTAGCTCTTTTACTTGCCTGGCTTGGTTGGAAAATGTCCAGAAATGGCTGAGGTAGAGTATTCAGGTGTGTACAGGTACTGGCTCCATGAGGTCATATAGCTGAAGAAGTAATTTTGAACACCTCTAGGCACCCTGTCTCAGCATGGGGTAATATTTGTGCTTTCTTGAACCCGAACCCTCTGTGTTACTCTAACAGACTGACAGCCAGAAGCTCAAGGCTCAGCTTCGAAGGCAGTCTTCTATATTTTCTACTGGAGGGGGCAATACAGTTTCCCTGGCAATTCATGAGAGTCATTTATTGCATGTGTGCATCAGTAGTTGTGTGTGTGGTCACACTTACAAGGGCTCTGTACCCTGTTATGCTTCTCGTTATTTGGAAGAAGCACAGCTGTCTGTGAAGTCTCCGTTTCAGGATATGCTGAAGGCTCACACTGCTGACTGGTTTCAGAGAGAAATTTTTCAGGCCAGAAGTGTTTTGAAGACATTGAGTGCAGAGAGGACAGTTCTGTTGATGTCATATCATGTAATTGGTGAGGTCATGTGTATATAAAAACCATGAGAAGACTAGTAGGTCCACCACTCGTGCACCTTTTATTTTCCTTGCATATGTTTTCCAACTGCGTATTTGCCTGTTCACTCTTCAGTTTCTCTGTAATTAGGGGTTAATTAAAAACGCACCAGCCTCCAAGATGAAGTTTAAAGAATTCTTATTTCATATGCTCGCATTTGGCAGTGAGAAAAGAACACAGAAAGCTCGTGAGGAGAAACGTGAGATTTTTACCTCCACAGAAAACACCGATCCAGGGTTGTTTGAACAGAAAGAAGGGCTGCATCTCTCCATTCTCACAGAGCCTGGCATTTCCAGGATTGCAGCCAGTAGGAGAGGAGCTGGAGTATGAGGGATCCACAAAATCTCCTCTCTGGTCCCAAGGATGAAAAGTAAAAAGGAAAGCAGAACCGTGCTAGGCAGAGGCTGGCTTTACATGACCTGTGTTTGAGGCAAAGCATCGCCGTTCCACCCCAGAGAATGGCCGTGTTGTCTCCTCGGGTCTGTGGCATGCCTGTGCGCCATGTACTGCCCCTTCAGGAAGCCTGGCACTGCGCGTGCTCTGGCCTGCCCCAAAGCTGGACACTCGCTAGCCCAGCTGCGGTGGCCTGAGCCTGAGTTAATGACCTCTTCTGAAAGGCAGAAGTCAGCTCACGTCACAAAAAGGGACAGGTTTCTTGGGGCTAGTGTAGATACGCCACAAAGACGCCCTTGCCTGGTAGATTTTTTTTTTGTAGACCAGCATGGAAGTTTGAGGCACATATCTTTTCTTTAGTCTCTGGCTACAATTCTTTGTGATGAGTCTGGAGAGGGTTTTACATCCAAAGAAGGGCTTTTGTGCTGAGAGCCTATATTTTTCAACTGTATGAGCTGGTCTAATAAAAGGTACCATTTCTCCTGGCAAAACTTTCTTCACTGTCATTAAAATATGTGTTTGTTTGCATATGGAAGGTTGAGGTTGTTTTTGACAATCTTCTGGGGAAGGAGAAAAGGACATGGCTTTTAAAAAAAATTATGGTAGCTCTTGGAAAAGTTCTAATCATTCATAAATGCAAAATTTTATTCTTTTCAAAGAATGCATTTTGGTCAAATAAATCACCATGAAATCAAAGTATGTCTACTTGAGAACTCATCTTCTAAAAAGACAAAAGAAAAATAAACTGTCTTTTTTTTTTTTTCAATTATGAGATGACTAGAGAAGAAATACAAGAGGAAAGCTAGGGATTTAAAAGACATACTGTGGATTAATTCAGAGCTTTTATTCACATAGAGTGTCATTTGCAGAAGCATAATGGAAATGTTTATTAGAATTGTGCATGAGTAAATGATGGGCCAAAATTTTGGAATAAGAAATCATCTGTGAGATTCTGCTGTGAAAGTGCTGGTAGAATTGGAATAGAAACAATAGAATCTTTCTGATGTTTAAAAATAGAGACATCAAAAGAAATTTCTCTGCAGAAGAATCACAAAGCAGTGTAGCCTAAGACCAAAGCAAATTAGCCTTTCCTGTGCAGCTGTATGAAAAGCAAGACAGACTTCTTGCCTGTGAAGTGCACACTCAGGGCAAAGATCTCAAGGTGCTCTAGAGAATGAAACCCCAACGAATTAAGAGACATAAATCTATTTATATCCACATTTTTTAGATAATTATTGAGTCATAGAGATGACAAGAGTTTAAAGTCTTGCTGTAAACTTGGAAATGCAGTATTGTGTGTACTCAGACCGGAGGCTCTACATTGCCTATGCCCTTGAAATAACCTTATTCATCTGCACCTGGAAGTTGTTCTCCATCCACAAAACCCAGTGGGGCTATTTAAAGCTGATTCACAGGTGTCTGAAATTTTACATATAGAGGTGTGAGACTATTCAAAACATATGTGCAGGTGTTTACTGTGTAAAGTGCAGGAGCGAGTCTGTGCACATCCAATTTAGGTTCCATGTTGGAAGATGGGGCTGCTTTAAAGGAAGTCCAGGAACAGGTGGCAAGGTTGGCATGTTCCCAAATGTATCAGAAGGAACTTAGACCATAGTTTATGCTATATAAAGTAAATGCCGGTTGCTTGTTTGACATTATGTTTTATTTCAGGCATCTAGGAGAATATTTCAAAGCATAAAGGTGCATTAGCAAACTACCTGAAGATGATTATGTGTGTGGCATTCTCTCCAGTGTTATGGTTATCTTCTGCTGTTATCTTCTGCTGGAAGGCCTGATTGTCCAGAGCACTGCTCCAGGCTCTGTGGCGTTACACCAGTGACTGACGAGGGAAGGATGCTCTGGCAGTATTTCATGAGGCTCTTGGTGTTGCTCAGTCCCTGCTCAGTAACCATTTCAGTACTGTCAGAAAGCATGAAGGACTGAACTGTGCACAGGAGATGAAGTGATTTGCTTCAGGTCACTCAATTGCAGAAATTAGTAAAACACCAAATCTCTCACAGCCAAGCACCGTGTCATATCCATTGCGTGGAACTGTCTTTCCAGTTCAGCATTTACAGACACTCAGCTTGCTTTTTTCACGCTGTTGGGCTGCTGGCAGGTCTGGAGTGATCCCTGTCTGCAGGCAGATAGGAGCAATGCGGGTGCTTGGTGTGGCACCATTTGCA